>NC_051226.1:20181300-20483523 GCF_015220715.1 Pygocentrus nattereri
ATGGATAGGTTGAGTTACTTGTGCAGCAACAGAGGGGCTTCAGTCAGTTACTGTAAACCTACAAAGTGCACCTCCCATAATACACTTTACCAGATAAAACAGCCACTACAGCATCTGGAAAGGTGCGCCTGCACTGTAAAGGGAAAAAAAAAAAACATTTAAAAGGGAGGTATTGTATTTGTTTTATTTTAATGAATTCAGTGACTTAAAATATGTATTTAAGTTTATCTAAAAAAATCTGTATTTTAAAACGATACTAAAGTGTTTATTTGATAAAATTGTTTTAAATATGTATGTTTTTCTTTATTTTCATTTCCTTTCTTATTAATTTATTTTAAAAATAAAAAGGAAATGTGTTTGTTTTGCAAATTTGTAAAATGCCCTCTTATTTTCTTCCTTTCTTTAATTATGTATTCCAATTTAATTATTTAGCTAAAATTCTATTCTATTTCTATGAATTAAATTCTACTTTATTTTACTTTGTAAAATTAATTTACTTTTTTATATATTTATTAAGCAATTTAATTGACTATTGGAGCAGTTTTGCTGCTGTGTACTGAAGGAAAGGACGTTCATTAGACTTTTGGCATGTGATCGTTTGATGCAGGGTGTGTACAGAGTGGAGGAAGGCTCGGTCCCGTGTGGCGGCTCGTAGCAGGAGGGAAAAGGAGAGCCAGCTGTTCAGAGAGATAGCAGCACTGCTACCCCTGGTCTCAAACGTGGAGGCTCAGCTGGATAAAGCCTCAGTCATCAGACTCACAATCGCATACCTGCGCCTCAGAGTGCTCCTCAACTCTCCTGCCTCTAACACAGCACCAGCCACCACCCAGCATCTGTCTTCAAGCCAAGGTGAATGTGCAGAAGATGCAGCTTGGGCATCCGCATCACGAAGGAAAGCTGAGTTCATAGTGTGTTTATAATGGTAGCTGTCATTTACAGGAGAGCCTGCAGGAGTGAATGAGAGGTGGTTTCATTACCAAACACTTGGAGGATTCCTGCTTATAGTGTCACTGAATGGCAAGATCATCTTCACCACAAAGGATGCCACATCTCACACAGGAATCAACCAGGTAAAATAACCTCGTACAGAAAATATCAGAGAGTGATATCATTATAACTGTAAATATTCTCATTTAACATACTCTGAGGTGAGAGACCAAATTCTAAACAGAGCAGGCCACATTAGATCTTGCAAAAATACTGTTTCCAACATTGTTTTGAAAAAAGATTATTTCTGTATTTCAGATGGATCTGATTGGGCGGAGTTTGTTTGATTTCTTGCATCCCTGCGATCAAAAGGAGTTAAAAGAGATTCTTACAAAGCTGATAGGTAGTGAAACTATTACAATTCTTCTTGTAATCAAATTTCTGTTGATCTTTAAAATGAGCATCAACAGTATCTGTGTTCAAACTTAAGGAATCAGTATATACAGTCTAATCCACTTATGTATATTGTGTGTCTATCCCACACTAAAATAAAATAAATTAAACAAAATCTGAGGTATGTAAAATAAATATAGAACATCACTATATGATATGATGGCAGTCAGACATTGTATTTGATTATAAAAGAACAAATTGAGCCTTCATTTTTCAGAGAAAATTGAGTACATGGCTTATGTGTTGAAAGATTATGATAGCTACATTATTAGTCTATGGCAAATTGTATCAAATCTTTAATCTGGACTGGGCTATATTATCTTGCACCATAATATCTGGTAATTAATGATGCCAGATTTTGTGCTGTCAATGGAGTGTGGATTGCCTGCACAGTGCAATCATTTTCTTCTGTAATGCAGGAACAGTTGTTATAGGTATTGTTCAGGATGAAGGACAAAAAATATTGTACAGGGACAAAAGTATACTGCATAGCTAAAATCATTAGTGTTAGCTACCCTGATGCCAGCGTTCTCTCTGTAATTTTATCCATTTTTAGACGTAAGGCACTTAATGGACATGTCTCATAACACACACACTCACTCCCATGTAGCAGGCTGATGATTCTCCACAAGGGGGCACTATTAGCACTCCAGTTGCTTTTGGTGTATAATACCAGTGGGGCTTCACATCATCCTATCTGTAAATGTTACATAAGCTGTTCTACTTAACCAACCAGATGAGTGAGGTTTTATGAATGTAGTTGTGAGTATCTTCCATTGTTGTGAGCAGCATCATCCTCATTTCTTTAGTGCAAATGGTTCAAACTGTGGAAATTACATTGTGCCAAACTGTCGCTTTAAAAAATGTGCAACGTATGTACTTCAGGGAGCCAAGGACAGCAGAAATGTGACATTTTCCTCCGCATCAAAGGTGCAACCAACCACAAGCTAACTCCCTGGAAGGTAACTCTTTTTGCCTGCCTATTAGATATAGAAGACAAAAGAACACAAAACACAAGAAGCTGTATCCTTCTACTTTCTTTCTCTTCACATCTGTCTTTCTGTCCACACACAGGTAATTCACTGCACTGGAGTAAAGAAGTCGTCCAGTATGCCAGGTTGTAGCTGTCTTCTTCTGCTGTGCCGGTCATTGCCTGTGCAGGATGTCATTGAGAGAGAATCTTATCTGAATGTCAAAGCATTCCTGAGCACCCACGGCCCAGATATGAAGTTCACCTACTGTCACTCTGGGTATAACGCATAGCAACTATACTCAGGCTGCAATTCTTTGACCTTCTCCACTCACTTCTTGAAGTTCCACTTCTCTTATGGTGCTCCCTCTGGTTCAGGGTCCTGGAATTGACTGGTTTTCGTGACACTGAGCTGTGTGGTCAGTCTGTGTACCAATACTATCACCCATATGACTGCCAGCATATCCTCCAGTCACATCTCTGCTGTGAGTGAAGATTCACCTATCTAAATGCCATAACATGTTTTTGTGCTTTTCTTATTAAAGAGGTAAAAAAGTAAACTTCCTCTTAGTCCAAATGTAGGTGGATCATCAGACGTTTGGTTTTTGCTTATTTAGTTTTGCAATGGAGCTAAAAGGCTCCATTCCGCCCCAGAATTTTGTTCCAACTGCCTGGCTTCTCTGGTTTCCTCAAACCAGCAACAAAGGTTTTCAGGTAGTTGCAACAAAATCCTGGGGAGGGTTTTTACTTGGTGGATCTGGATTACCCACCTCTACTTTTCTCAAACAGCATAGTCATTTAACAATCTCAGACTTACTTACGTGGTTTCTGACTGTATAACTTACTGTTATATTACAACAGCTAAAAGTACAGACAAAACTCAGATTTCAAATGGCTGCTCCTATAGTTTTTAGCTATGCAATGTAGTTTTGTTCAATTTTATAGACAGCAATAAGTCATATAGCACCAGAAACGTCATGACTCACTGTATTTGAGATTACTCAAAAAAATTACATGGGTTTGAGGCAAATGTGTATTTAAACGTGAAATTGTGCTAATAGGAGGTCATAAGCTTCTATTATTTCTTAGCCACATTAGCATAATAGCTCCAGTGCAAAACTAAACTTTAGATACCAAACACATCTTTGCTGATCGATTACATTTAGGTTAAAGGGAAAGTTGTGTATTTTTGACTTTTGTCCAAACCATTGCTTTGAACAAAGTGATACAGTTTTTAAATGCTGTTCAACTGTCTGTCTGGGACAGTGTTGGCGAAGGGCCAGGTATGCACTGGGAAATATCGGCTGCTGCAGAAACATGGCGGTTATGTCTGGGTAGAGACAGACGCTACAGTGGTGTACAACATTCGCACGGGGAAGCCAGAAAGCATTGTGTGTATCAACTACGTTCTGAGGTTAGAATGCATTCTGACAAGGGTGCAGACTTGTGAGTATACAGAGTCGCCAGTTCATTAGCTACCTTCTACCCACACTCATTTAATCAGGAACACCTACAGGTAAAGCTACTTTTAATTATATAGGATTTTGTACAACAGGTGTTCCCACATGGAAATAAAAACATATTCCAAATGTATTTACCAAATTATTTGTCAAGCTAAAGTGGTTAATGACGGTAGGTACAAGGTAGATGTAGCTGGTAAACTGTCAACTCACTGTATTTTGTCCTCTACAGAAAGGATGATTAGGATTCTGCCCTTTGGTAGGCTATTACAGGCAACAGCTCTAATACCATCCATCCTGTCTGTTTCACCTCAGTGGAGTGGAGATGGCAGATGTGGTGTTTTCTCTGGAACAGACACAGCACCTGCTGAAACCACAGGACTCCCTCCAGCCTAAAGTGTGTACATCACTCACTACAACATCTTCAACAACTGACAAGCACACAAGCTCTGTGCTTCCTCACTACAAGAGAGGTAAATACTCAGACATGACCAGATCCCATCAAGAGTAAGAAGAACTTATCACTGATAAGTGCTGACATGATGCATGTTTTCTCCAGATGGTGCAGCCAGTGACCATTCAGAGATAACGCAAAAGTCACCAGCGTGTAACTCTCTCACATGTGTGAGTATATTTGTAATCATAGTATTATGAGAGTTTCAAGAAACATATGGGAATCTGATATTGGCAGCTAGACCATCATGAGATTTAATCCTTTAAACCAGTGGCTCCCAACCCTGGTCCTGGAGGACCCTCAGCCCTGCACATTTTTAAGTTTTCTGAAGGGCCTACAGAGCCAACTGCTGACCAACTGGCCAGCAATCGTGGAAATCTACTTTTCTGCAGTTATTTCCTCCCAGTATCTAACTTTTCCCCACCCCTCAACCTATTGATCCAGCCAGTCTAGGCCTTCTGCAGAAGATAATTAGCTGGAGCAAGCAGACTGTGGCTGGAAGTTAAGCCTACCAAGGAGGGTAGATGTTCAGGATTAGGGCTGGTGACTACTGCTTTTGACTATAAGGATCTGTCAGTGGGCCTAAACTTTCTTTTCCTCTCTATATAACCTACATATAAGTTTCACAGCAGTAGGTGAATGATGCATTGTACTTACTAAATAAGTACTGAAGGCTAATCTTAAAAGAAATAATTAATAAATAGTCTGGGGCCAGTTTCCAGAACATGGAATTAGTCTAGTCCTGGACTAAATTACAATAGCACGGATGACTCACCAACGAAAATCCTTTTGAGTCTAGACCTATGCTTACTCTGTGTCTGGGGAATCAAATTTATTATACACATCTATTAAATAATATACCCACACTGTAAAAACTGTGACAATTACATGACACCGTTTCCAAAACATCCGCTGCCTACCTTTTTGATGCCCACGCCTACTGATGGACTCGTGCATCGCCAGTGCTAAGAGGCTGTGTGAAAATTGTGTTTCCTTTCTACAGGAGATTTGTGAACTGGATTTGGATAGCCTGGCTCCATATATCCCAATGGACGAGGAAGACTTCCAGTTAACTCCTACTTTAGATGGAGTAGTAAACAATTCAGGCTTGAACAGATATCCCACTAGGCCATGCTTAACACTGGACCCAGAGCAACACCCTTCCTTGGAGACAACAAAAAGCTTTTCACCTACCTTGCAACACTCTGACAGTTATTCTTCCCTAACAAATAGGTATGTCTTTTGTTAGAAACTGCTTGGATGGACATCGTCTTCTTTTCCTTCACTGCTTCAAACCATTTTCTCTTGCTTTAGGTTTAGCAAGAATCCTCCGGGATTCATATCATCAAGGCAAAGACATAACATCCTGCACACAGTGAACACAAAGCAACAAGTAATATGTGCATATTTTTGTTTTGGGCTTCTTCTGAAAATAACGTGGATCATTGGCTAATTTTGTGTTTCATGGCACTAGGTGGGGTGTAACAGTCCAGTCCCCTCTTCTCAAAACAACACACCTCAGTGGAGGACAGGCATAGCAAATGTCTCGCAACAGCTCAGAAAAAGCCTGGGAAAATATTATGGTAAGATGTGATCTCTAAAACTCAAGGAGACACAGTACATTCATGCACATACATGTTTCTCTAAAACCTTACATTTTGTTTTCTGTTATCAAATTAGATGAACCAACACTCTGCCGTTACCAGAACCCTCTGGGATCAGCGTCTTGGGCACCAGTGTACTCCAAACTCCCATGGTGTCCTCCAGCACTGTTCTTGCAGCACAGCACCCAAAACACTGAAGAAAAAATGATCCCAGCTCCACCTGGCTTGCCCATACTGAGTGGACTGGAATGTGAGCTGAATGCCCCTCTAGGATCCACTTCTCAGTTGCTTCAGGGGATTGAACTGTCCACCGTCTTGGACCAAGTTGCTCTAGGAGTGTCTTGGTACTAATGAGGGCAGCAACTGAAGTGTAAATATGCCTCGAAACAGAGCTATAAGCTTTTCTGAAGTGTAAACATGCCTTTAGCATATCTTTTATAGAATCGATTTCACGTATGCATCTTAACTTATACTTCTACACATTTCTAATATCCTTTGATGTTCACAGTAAATGTAAAGCAACATTTCTGATGTCACATGGACACATACAGTACTTATCCTCATTCATATCAGAAAAGACAGGATGTGGATTCTGGTGCCATAATAATAGCAACCATAACAACTACAGAAAGATCCACCTCAGAAATCGATCATGTAGACATCTATGCTCTGGACTCAATTCAATATATCCAGTTCTTTATTTTTTTTTCAGAGCTGTACAACACTTAAAACACCAAGTTTTATTTACGGGCATGTTTAAAAGAAAAAAAAATCCCCTCCTCGAACACTCCATTCACTGAAAAGGTAATCCATATGGTCCATTTTTAAGCGCAAGATTTTAATTAAGAAAAAGAATGAATAACTTTTTAAACATGAGATTCAAATATCAGACTATCTTTATATACACCACTGTGTGCCTACTTGATTTTAATAAGTGAAGAGACTTCTTCGAAAGTTTACAAGACCATTTTCTTCTGAAAGACGATCTGCTGCAGAAGAATATGTTGAGTTTCAGAACACAGATGCATCTATTTGGTGATGGTGTTCCTGTAAAAAGAAATGTTACATTTGTTATTTACAAAAGAATGGCAAAAATAAACCATATATAATATATATTCAATGTTTTTTTGTTTTACTTAAAGTAGCTTTTCTAATGGGAGAAAAAGCCCATTTGTCACTGTAAATCATTAGTGAATCTCCAACTTGCCGAAAGTGCTCAAAAGCATCTATACACACCAACATGTAAAAGTGAAATTGCTTACGCATTCATGCTCTTTCCACTACCGCTGAGCACAATGTAGGGAGTTTTCTGAGACTTCTGTTTCTCCTGCAGTAGAGCCACTGTGCCTAGAGGAGTGTCACTGCTACTCATCTTCTTCAGCAGCTGTAGGGTGAGACAAGCTTGTCAGCCTAAACAACTAAATAGGCAAGAAAGTGAGGCTGTACATGGTACATGGCTGCATGATATGGAGAAAATTTGTAATCTGCAAGAAACGTGTATTGTGTGATTGTTCATGCTGTACGACAATATGCCCTGTTTGTACAAACTTCAGTTGTACAATATTGGGCCTACCCTTTTTCAGACCTTTAAAACAGATACAAAAATGTGATCCAACATCACTGAAGATTCTGCCATTTTAAATTAAGTTTGTGTCCCAAACTAACATTCTAAATAAGAAAACACATGTACAGAAACATAAGATATCAGTTTCTGCATTGATTCGATCCTGTACTGCACCGTACTGCTCTGTCTGCTACGACAGTGCGAGTTCTGTGCTGCGGAGCTCTCCCTGTGCTACACTGCGTTCGTGGAGTGGAGCGTTTGCTGTAGTGCAATTAGCAGATCACCTGTTTTCATGTCTGCTAGTTCAGTCTAACAGCTCCTGCTACTGTGATTACCTCTGTAATCCATAACGTGGATTATTCTGGGATTGCTCCTTTGACTGCTGGGCTGTGACGGCTGCAACTATCACAGCGGACGCATCGTAACGATAAGGTACTCATTCAGTGAACTTTATGCTCTTCAAAATTCACGGTACAAAACCCCAGCTCCGTTACTCATGCATCGTCACCATGAAATCTTGCGAAGGCCCAAATATTGCCACCGTAGTTTAGGTCGGACTGTTGTCTGCCGACAGCATTCTAACAATATTTCCCCACTCTGGTTGTCACATTGACGTGAGGTTGTCAGGATGTTGCAACAGAATAAGCAGTCGGAATCTACACTATGTTCCAATAACGAATGTCTCCAATGAGCACGACCTGAATGTTAATTGTGCTCTGTTCAATGTTCGCTCTCTAAGAAGCAAGGCGACGGTTATGGCTGATTTTGGAACATAATATTGATTTGCTATGTTTGACAAACTTGTAAAACAACCTAATGACTATTTTGCTCTGAACCAAATTCTACCTGCTCACCATCAATATGTGGACCAACTACGTTTAACTAGCCGTGGTGGAGGACTTGCTGTGGTGCACAGATCCAAGCTCAAGAGTAAAAACTGTTCCAGTACTTCATATGACATCATTTGAATGCCTGGCTGTGCTTATTTCTGCTGCTAGACCTGACTGTGCTTGTCTATCGTCCCCCTAAAGTAACTCCTGTTTTCATTTCTGAGCCTTCTGATTACTCACCTCACTCAGTCCTAAGTATTCTGACATGCTGCTGCTTGGAGATTTTAATGTTCATGTTGATTCTAGTAATTGTTCATTTGCCACTGAATTTTTAAATTAGTTTAGTGTTTCAACCTCACCTAGAATGTGGACTTCCCTACACATGACAAAAGGTCATATCTTTAATATTGTTTGTTCCACTAGCATTTCTCCCACTAATATGCGTGGCATTGATCTATTCATGTTTTCTTTGATGTTCTTTTACCATGTCACCAACATGGGCAGCGCGACACATGCCAGTTCACTTTTATAAATATAAAATACATTAGTCCTTCTGTCTTTATGAATATGCTTAGTCAGGTTCCTATACTCGAATCTATGAATCCTGATATCCTAGTGTCCCATTATGATGAAACTCTCTTTTCACATCCTGCTCCTTGGTACACACCAGAACTGCGCAAACTGAAAGCTGAATAAACTGGCGTGACAGTCTCTGTAAGCGAGGGCATGAACTGTGTTTTTAGCTATAAGGAGGAATTGAAGAAAGGCCACATGGTAATTCTAGAGCTTTTTTTTTTTTTTTAAACTGTTGAAAAGTTACTTTGGTCTATGAAATGTTTCCCTCTGGCCCCATCACCAGAACTTTGCTTGCGGTTTATGAAAAGAAAGAAAAAAAAAAAAGAAAGAAAAAAAAAAACAAATTAAATTGACTCAATTTCAGCCTATTTTAGTTTCACTGAATTTTCAGCCTCCGTCTTTTTAATTTAACGGCAGTTGTTTTTCCATTTTTAATACTGTGCATGAAAGCTTTGTCTTAAGTCCTCTAGAGCTACCACTTACCAACTGGACCCCCAAGCCAATACACTAGGTGAAAGCTTGTCATGCTTCACAATTAATCCTCTCATCACTCAGGTTATCAACGCATCGCTCAGTTCAGGTTTTGTCCCAGCTTCTTTGAAATTTGCTGCCATTATGCCTGTTCTCAAGAAGACTGGTTTAGACCCTGAGAACTTAGCAAATTACAGGCCAATCTCCCATTTCTCACCAAAATATTTGAACGGACGATAGCAGTCCAATTAATAGACCATACCGAATCCAAAGACCTGTTTGAAGCTTTCCAGTCTGGTTTTTAGAAAGAATCACAGCATTGAAACTGCTTGTTAGGGTGGTGAATGATCTCTTAATAGCAGCTAATAAGGGTTTGTTGAATTTGCTTGTTCTATTGGACCTTACTGCTGCTTTTGACACAGTATGCCAAGGCCTACTTAAAAATTTGATTGGCATGTCTGGTACTGCACTTGCCTGGTTCTTGCCTGTCTTATCTAGCAGACAGCCAGCAGTTTGTCTCTATTGGGGGTAACAGATCTGACTCATGCTCATGTGGTGAACCTCAGGGGTCAGTTCTTGGCCATTTGCTCTTTATATTGTACGTGCTCCCCCTTTGTGACATCATCAGGTGACATGGAGTGCAGTTTGTGTTTTGTGGATGACGTGCAGATCGAGATATATAAATAAATTAGACACACACACACCCACACCCATCTCTCAGTTTACCACCCTCAGTTTTGATTAATTATTTAGCTGATGTTAGGACATGGATGCCTGAGCATTTCCTGAGTCTGAATAGTAATAAGTCAGAGGCCATATTAATTGTTTCTCCAGCAACAATTAAAAAAAATAAGCAACACTGCTGTCTCTATTCCTGGTTATACGGTCTCTTCTTCAACCCAGATTAGAAGTTTGGTTTTAACCCACACAGGATCCTGGGAGTACATCAGTCCAACTCTGAAACAGCTTCATTGGATCCCAGTACAGTATCACATTCGATACAAATTGCTTGTGCTGGGTTTTAAATCTCTGAATGGCCTTGCCCCCTCCTACCTTAGTAGTCTGCTACAGCTATACTCTCCAGCTCACACTCTTCGCTCCTCTAAGTCACATTTGTCACAGGCTCCCCTCTGAGGTGCGTGCTTGTTCGACCCTGGCTATGTGCAAAGCTATTTTTAAAATAACGAATACTGTCAACGAGTACTGTTGAGTACAGATTTCTACTTGCCATTTTTAAATTAATTTGTTTTTATCATTTTATTTTTTTTTGGTATTTGTTATTTTCATTGTACAGTGTCCTTAGGTGTCTTGAAAGGCACTTATCAAATAAAATATTATTATTACTACAAAAAAAAAAAAAAGCAACCCTAGAAGTCCCTTCCCAAACAGCTTAATATGTAACACAAATAACATACCGCCTCTTCCTCCAGCTTTTTCATTCTTTTCTCAGTCTTCATCTTTCCAGAGCCTTTACCATGGAAACGGTGGGAGAGCTGCCTGAAAGCCTAAACGAAGACATAAACAATAAGAAAAATAAATACATAATCACTACATAACATTTGCTATTTTTCTGGTAAATGAGAAACAACACAAAAGTTGAACCTCTTTAGGAGTGAGCTTGCGTCCAGACTCATCTACATATTCAATCTTGACATCTGGCTTGTATCCATCTTTCTCTTTGAAATCCTGAGTGAAACCCCTGTACTCCTCCCTCCTGCTGTACTTGTCATCAATGGCCCTGAAGGAAAAACACAGAATGAATGAAACAGAAAACACAACCAGAACAAGAACTGCATGGGACAACACACATGAATTTTTGATCTCTCTTCATTCAAAACTTCAAACTGAATTTTACTCTGAAATATTCAGGGGTTATATAGACACCAACTCACATCTTATCTTCAATGCAGTAGTTAACATTTGGCAGAGCTCCTTTTGTAGCACGTACTCGAGCCACCTTCTGCACCTGAGTTTCCAATAATCCTGTGACAGAGAGAGAGAGGGAGAATCAATCTACCTATTAATCCAATCAAATTAAACATTACTAACATATTGATTAGGCACACTGATGAAGCTGCTGCCTTGCCTTTGTTCTTGCAGAGCAGCAAGGCAGCTGCAAGGCCAGAATTAACAATGGGCTCTTCATCCAGAATGGTGGTTGAAGCTGTGGTAAACTAAAGAAAGACCAAATACATAGTAATTAAAGAAAGCACATAATCCTGAAGTAATTCAGCACCAACAATGCAGCACAATTGACGCTGGATTTGTTTAAAATTAGGGTCTTCCCGTGGCCAGTAAGCACTAAAGACTCACATCAGGTTGCTTCTGCTCCTCGTCCAAGTTAACTGTGCTCCATCTCACGTTATCATCATTCTCTGAATTGGAGCCCCCAGCTCCCTCACGCTCCTCCTCTTGTTCAAAGTCCTGAACAAACACCAAAAAACAGTCATGAAAACCAGCAGAGTTGAAATGACACAAAGACTATTAAATCTATTGCGAGAAGTGGAAATCTCTGACGTGTGGGATAGTAATAATGACAATGATTGTTTAGGGCATACATAATGAAATATCAAATAATTCTAGTTAATTATATTTGCCTATTTTTCTTTGACTCAGAATTAAAAGCAAACAAAAACACACAGAATACCCAAATATAACTAGAGGAATTATTTCCACAGCACCAGTATTTCAATTTCACCAAAAATAATTTACTGAATAATAATATAACAATGTATAACATTCCAAAACTGACAGAGCTAAAATCACCAAAACAATTAACAAAGCATCACCTATGCATTTCTCTCAGTGCTCTGTGAAGCTGTAGTGGAATATTTACCATGATGTCCTCCTGGTCCTCTCGGTTGCCTGACAGGCCATAGGTGGGAATATCTCCTAGTGTGCGGCAGAACTCTGAGGTAGCATTGAAGACAATGTTGTTCTTCTTCTCAGGGTCATCTTCATCATCTCTGGTCCTCACCAATTCTTGCAGATGCTCCGCCACCTGCATTGATGAATGAGAAGAAATGGGTCATACAGAAGAATACCACCTTCATTTTTTTAACGGCTCTGCATTTATTCAAGGACAAAGGACAAAGTAATAAAGAAGAGATGTCAGCTAAGCAGCAGATCTTTCATTGCCTTTTCTCCCGAATCCTTCAGCATCTGTTTCTGTTTAAGCTTCCTCTGTTTTTCCAGCTGTTTCTGCAGCTCCAGCTCCGCCTCATCCTCCTCTATGGCTGTAGACTCTGAAGCCACAAGGTCATCTGAAAGAGGGAATATACAGAATATATATCTACATACTGAATTTAACCTCTTGATCTTTTTTATAAATACTGATAACTTACAAAGGAAATCAAAATTTCTGTATAATTAAATCTTTAAGATGTAAACAAGTGTTTCAATGTGTAATGTGCCGCATGCAATAATATACACAATACGCTGAGACCCCTGGTTCCTAACACTACCACTGCAGAGAAATCTCAGCAGGTAAGTTTCTCTACAATGCACCATTTCACATCAAAACTGTGCAGATATTTAGAACCATTGGTGAAATTTCCCTTTAAAAATCCTAAAATTGAAGCTTAAAGGACAATCTACTATGCCATTCTCACCGTCATCACTAATATCCATGTCAGCCATCCGAATGTCATCAGACTGCTGCAGCACATCAGCCACTTTGCTGCTGCTGCTGTCGTCATCCTCCTTAGTAAAGTCTTCCTCTTCTCCGTCTTCATCTACCTGCCTCCTCCCTCGCCCTCGTGTCCTAAAAGAGATAGTGTGCGTGTCGTTGTGCACAAATCAAGTAGTCCAGAAAGACCCAAAAGAAAACAAAAAAGTGGCACAAAATGAAATGCACTGCACATAGGCAATGGGACGGATGTTTAACCTGGAGCCAAAGTCTGTGTTGCGGGAGTCATCAGTGAGAAGGTCATCAGCCCTTAGAATTTTCTCCTTCTTCCGGATTTTCTTCACTCGACGTTTGGTCTTCTTGAAGCTCACCTAACAGTGAAAACACAATCACAATCAAACCCTATTAAGAATGCAAACTTTGGAAAATTCTTTTGACCAATACATGAATGTCATTAGTAAGCAATTTGTCATCAACCTGGCAAGCCTCATTTACTGATGCAACCCATCAAAATATCAAACATAAACAGATTTTTCTGGCTCTGATTGGTTGAGTCATGACCAAAGCTACTGTAAAACACTTGACAGGTATGCACAAATCAACTGAATTCTGTAGTGATGGAGATATTAATGTTCCTTGCATGGACTGGAACTATACTGGTAAGTGGGGCAAGACGGCAGCAAATTTTAATAAAGGAAATGGTCCAAAACCATATTAAGTTACAACAGAACCCAGTTTTGTTTAAAATGAGTAGCTGACAACTGCTTGTGATTATGTAACCAGCAACATAAACGTTTATAAAATAGCTAGCATATACACCTGCTCATTGATACAATTATTTAGAGAGAACATTCTCTAGAGCTTCAAAATTGTGCAATAAAGAAAAACATACAGTGAGTGGCAAACCTACAGACAGAAACAACTAAAACAGCAGAAGTCCATGTTGGGTGCCACTTCTGTCAGCCAAGAACAAAAAGCTGAGATTGCAGCTGGAAACAGGCTTACTGAAACTGAACAGCTGAAGACTAGAAAGAAAAAAAGAAAAAAAAAAAAAAGAAAAAAAAAAAGTGTCCTGATCTTGATGAATCTCAATGCTGGGGGCTTAGGTCACATTTTGGCACAGACAACATGAATCCATGGACCCAGCCTGCCTTGTGTCAACAGTCCAGGCTGGTGGAGGTGGTGTAATGGTGTGGGGGATGTTTTCGGCACACTTTTGGCCCATTAATACCAATCAATCGTCGCTTGAATGCCACAGTATATTTGAGCATTACTGCTGATCGTGTGCATCCCTACATGGCCACAATTTACTTCTCATCTAATGGCTACTTCCAGCAGGACAATGCACTCTGTCACAAAGCAAAAGTTGTCTCCAACTGGTTTCATGAACATGACAATTAGTTCAAAGTTCTTAAGTGGCGTTCCTAGTCACTGGATCTGAATCCAATGGAACACCTTTGTGATGTGCCAAAATGAGAGATTTGCGGTTTGAAAGTCTGCAGGAATTGCAGGATGCAAATCATATGAATTTAGAACAGAATCTAACCAGTCTCAGCACTACTGAAAGTTCTACAACCCAAAAGAAAAAAAAAGAAGAAAAAAAAAAAACCCAACATAAATGCTAATACTCTGGCTAACCTTGGCTTCGGTATTTCGCAGTAGCTCTTGAAAACCTCTCATTCAGTCATTCACCATGTCCTTTACAGTAGGCCAGTCTAGTAGAACCAATTTGACAGTTGGTTAGGCAATAACACATGACGACTTACCAGCTCCTGTGGGGTATAGTATTCTGTGGCCAGGGTCAGAGCAGGCATCTCCAGAGTTTGTGCCTGGTTGTGCAGGGACTCTCTAATGGCCTGTAACTCGCGCTCTCTCTCCCCAGTAACAAAGCCTCCAGCACTGAGCCGGAAACTTTTCTTCTTCTCTCCCTCTATTTCCTCATCATATTTTGACAGGATGGACTTTGGTTTGAACTAAGAGAGTGGATAATGTGCAAGAGGGAGGAACAGTATAAGCAACAGAGCATCTTAAAGACCATAAATAATAAAATATATCAAGTTCCATATAGTGCTAAAATATACAGATTTAAGGCAGAGTCAGTGAGTCAGCTGACCATGACCATGTCGTCTACACTCTCCTCCTCATCATAGGGTTTGTAATCAGGCTTCTTTTTCTTAAGCTCCACATTCTTCTCTGCTTTCTCTCGGTCCACCAGACCCACATTCACCAGCATGTCCTCCTCCTCTTCCAAAACACCTGTAACAAGACCACATTGTGAACACGTGTACACAAGTGTAGGTGAAGAGGACGCATTTCTGGAATAATGATCCAACACTCACCTTTGTCTTGTAGAGTCAGGATGACTGTTTCCCCCTCTTTAAAGGATTCAATCTTGTGTTGCACAGCAAGACCTTTAAGGTCCTGTGAACTGTAAGCCTCCTGGGGGGGTGGGGGGGGGGGGTAAATAAATTAAAAAATAGTATTTGTAATATGTATTTGTCAACCCAACACAATCCCAATACTACTTAGCTTATTAATGGATGTGTGTATTTAAAAAAAAAAAGAAAAAGAGAGAGAAAGAAATCCAAGAAATTCTGGTAAATCTCCAACCTTCTTGCTCTGTGCAAACTCCTGCTCGACCAGATTGCTCACACCAAATTCCTCATCCATCTCTTCCAGGAGTTTGGCCTATGAGAATAAATAAAAGGCTGTAACACAATCTTATATTAAGAATATTCTGTGTGAGGTACGTATAAATGTCAAGCCCTTTGCCAGAAACCCTTTACCCTCTTCTCTGCCATCTCCTTTTCTTTAGCTAGTTTGCGACTCCTTTCCACCCAGGCAGCAGTATCGTCCAACCATGGTTCTTCCTCTCCAAGGGTCTTCACTTTGCTGACAAGAGACACAAAGATGAACATAAAGATGATCAAAAGCTACATGAGACAGAATGCTCCCCATCTGAGCACAGTTTTACAACTGAAGATGGAAGATACAGTTCATTCCTAAAGCTGCAGTCACACAAAAAACTGTCATTTGCAACACGCAAACTATTTTGGTACACAGAGTAAGCTAGCTAACAGTTATAGTCTCACTATAGCACAGTTCTATAACTGGCACGGTTGGTGGTACTTGCGTACAGCACTTACTACTAGTCAAGCAGCTATCTTAGTAGTAAGCTGCCAAACTTGCCTACTATAAACAAAAGAAAAGATACCATTCAATACACTTAGCTGTATGTGTATCCTGTTGCCACTTTTTATGTGTCTATTTCTAGTCAGTTGGGAGGAACTAAGTGTATTATACACTGACAAAATCAGTGCTTTCTCCATTTTGTATCTTGCTGGTATATAAACTCCTCTCTCCTCAGGTCAATGCAGCCAAAGCAGTATTGCAATTTGTTTGAAGACTCACCAAATTCACCAAAAGTGAACTCGACACAAAGTTTTGCTTGCAAAGTTGACTCATTCTGAAAGTCCATACAAATCACAGCAAATTCCAATGAAACCATGTGTAGTTTATGTCGTCACTCAACACTTGTTTAACTACCAAGCCTAGGTATTATTTATGGTTGGTAAAATAAGACAAAAATCAATTGTTTGTTGAAAGAAAATAAAAGAATCAAATGAACTAAAAAATACGAGAAGACTTCAGATTTCAGAAGTGCAGGTCATTTATTCCTTCTTCGAGCATGGAGAATGGCCCTCAGGCAGCGCACACACATATACAGGGTTTGTACACATATTTTATACCCTCAGTAAGGGTGGGGTGTTACCCCACCTCTTTTTTATTATCTCCAGATCTCATGACACCACCATTCTGTCCAAATTGATATCCATAGGTCTATCATATGGAGTCATGTGGAAACCATTATCTCCAAGCCCAGTATGTATCATTTTTAAAAAAATGACACTGTACCAGGCATATCCTAACACGTCCTAGCATGATTGCTGGTGTTTTTCCATCTTGGCCATTCGGCCTTGAGAAGTTCATAAGTTCACTCGCTTCCTATAAAGTGTTTTCCTCCCCCTTACGCCCTACTAAGGAAGCTTGTTTTAGGGCACTTGCTCCAATATGCTAGGCCATATTGTACTTTATTTAAGTTTTATCCTGCATAATACAAGATATTTTTATTTTGAAATCTTTAATTTACATCATTTCGCTCATGGAATTTCACTAACAAAATCTAGTCACACTAGGTATAAAGTTAAGACCTACGATGGGGAAGAAGCAGACAAAATGTAAGATATTCATACCCAAGTTTTTGATTGAGCAGACGTTTCTCTTTGAGAGCAGCAAGCTTCTCTCTTATGTCGGCCTGCTGTTTGATCTGTGCAGGGTTTATTGTCTCAGCCAACAAGGGTTCCTCCTTTGTGCCGAGCTCTGAGGTCAGAAAACATTAGTGAGTAAGCGGCATTGCCAAAAATGTGTTTATTTTATAAAGCTAGTCTTGCTAGACACCTATACCTCACCTTTTTTGTTCTCATTCAGCTCCAGAGGCTTCAGACCCAGTTTGGCCCTCAACTTACTGAGAGAAGGAAAACAGGAAACAGTTAGGTGTAAAATATACCAAGACGCAAAAGTTTCTACTTAAACAAACATTTTCACAACATACTTGGTTTCTTCAATGCTGAGTGAAGCATCACCACTCGCAGATTTTGGAGCAATATCTGTAAATGAACCATCAAAAAATATATGATAAAGTTAAAAGAGTACAAAAGATAGGGGTTTTACTAACTACATTTTCAAACTCTATACAATTTCTGATTCAGAGCTATAAATACAAAATATATTAAGTACAAAAACAGGCAGGTTGCACCCAGATGTCTAGTTCTGATCTGCGACAGTGGTTTCCACGGAAAGCTGATAAGGATTACTTCTAATCAGTATGCAAACAATATATGGATATACACAGCAGCCAGTGCTACAAGTGGCCTATTCTGCACTCATTGGCCGTCGTCTAGTCTCTACTGTCCAACACTTAATGTTTGTATACTTTATGGCTAACTGTACCCTATAGTGATTTGTATAGATTACTGGCTGTATTTATTGTATATATAGGGGGCTGCTGCTCTAAGTGTAGCACAGTGTTTTGGGCTAAATCAAGCTATACTGATCCTCATTTTATACACATGTGACGACAGAGAATAACAACAACGTTGACTTAGACTTTTGACTTGGAAAGGTGGCAAATGACACTCAAAACCCTAAACAATACATTTAAATTTTTCAGTGATATCTGCAGACTCACCTTCACTCTCCTCATAACCAGCATCAACCTTTTCCTTCTTTACCCGCGGCTCTCCGCTGCTCTTCTCCCCTTTACTGCGACTCTCCTTCTCTCCTCGGCTGCTCCTCTCTCGGGAGCGGGACCTTTTCCTCTTCTCCTTCTCCTTCTCCTTCTCCCTCCCATCCCTCTCCTTATCCCTGTCTCTCTCCTTGTGTCGGTGTTTTTTGTGCTCACGGTGCCGCTCCTCTGGGTCCCTCTCCTTGTCCTTCTCTTTGTGTTTCTTAGACGAGCCCATTTCGGTGACGGGTTTGTTGCTGGATATTGGAGAAGTTAGTCAGCCAGCGGACGTTATTCCTGACAACAAACACGAAAGCAGCGGGATAAAGGTCCAAACTATTCACAGAGCAAGATCAGAAGCAGACAAATCAAAGACACTCTGCCATCTGCACGAACATCGACCGCACACAAACAGCCTCGCTAGGTTCCAGCTAACGTGCTAACTAGTTAGCAGCGTAACTACGATCTAAGCAAACGCCTTCTGACCGAGAACCGACTACACATACCAACAACAGAGAACCTCTACTCCTCTGCTGCGGCGTGAAATGTGTCTGTTACAGCCTTTAAAACACACCTTGAAGCCGCTGGATAAGCTGGCGACTGTAGCACAAACACGGCTCAGCAGTCGTCACAGAGCGTTTCGACGAACCTCGTATCTCCTTCCAGGTCAAACGTGCTACTTACCCCTCACTGCCGCTCAGCGGCGAGGAGGCCCGTTAACGACCCGCTTTCTCCAGGACCTGCGGTTAAAAGACAAAGCTTTTCTGTGGTTTTTGTTCTGTTTTTTAGAATTTAGTTTATATTTGTGCCATTCAGTGTGACACTGAAACGTAGCTAGTTTACTAGTTTCACTAGTAGTCAGTTTCCCACACACAGATTAAAGGGAAATTTCATCCTTAAAAATTCTTTAAAATGAATTTGTAAAGATGTAAAGAGAGTCATTTACGTGCCGTTCAATGCGAAACGTACCGTTTTAGAACATTAACCAGTCAGCATTGTACACCGTGGTGCTGATAGGAACCAGACATCCGAAGCCTTTGAAAGCTCTAAAAAACGTATTATATGAAATGGCTGAATACGCTTCCTCGCACCGGAGACATTATTTTATGACCGTTTTGAGATGGTTTTGTTGTTGATCCATTTTTTATTTAAATTTTCAATTTAAAACTGATTCTAATCACCATCGGTGTAAAAACAAGTTTGTCTACAATGTAGCATTTCACATAAAACCACCTCGAATTACTTTACTTAGATCTCAGCAACTGAGACAGATAAGATATTCTGGTCAAATCTTTGAAATTTCCTAGCTTGAAAAGATTTTCCAAAGGTCATTCATTAGCACTGCAAATTAGTCCAAGACTAGCTTACTTCATGCCATATGTATGAATGACCTGTGAAGAGATGGATGGTAATAGTTACATTTACTCAGGTACATGTATTTGATTAATATAAATACTTTCAATCAAGTATATTTATGAGGAAAATCTACTTTTTATGCAGCCCTATTTTAGTCATTCTAATTTAGTTGCTAATTTCATGCTGTTTTATGATTGTGTAACAAACAGATAGACACTTGCGGATGTGAGGATCAGAAGGTTTAATAATCAGTAGGTAGCAGAATCCAAAAAGGGGCAAAACATCAGTCAAAGTCAAATTCCAAGCCAAAAAGTCAAAACACAGGTTAATCCAAAAGGGGAAAGACAGGAATCACAAACGAGATAAACGTAGCAAATGGACAGAAAATAGGATTCAAACAAAAGCCCAGGCTTAAGTACTCTACATTGCATCATATGACTAGAAGTGCACAGGTGAAGATTGTCAATAGTCAGGCGATTGTGATCGCTGATTGGTGCATGGTGAAACCATGTGATCAGTCACTGAATCCTGGGTGTTAGAGTCCTCTCCTAAGATGGAGTCAGAGTGTGCCTGATCTGTCACGTGATCTCCCTGAGCATTCTGGGATATGAATTCCATTACCATGTCAGGTATCGCTGAATGCGTGACTGTACACCCCCCCGAGTCCGGGCAGACCAGAGAAGGGGGGCGTCCAGGACGACCACTCCGTCCACCACTTGGATCTACAACCAAGGACCGAACCGGAACCTCCGGGGCATCGCACCGACACTGATCCTCCACTGTTGGATCTCAGATGGGCAGGCAAGGAGGAAGTGAGCCTCTTGCGCAGACAACCTCTGGGACAAGGAGCCAGCCTGTCAGGGTGTCGACTATGAAAGTCTCTGATGAGACCAGGGTCCAGCACGTCCCTAGCTGGCACCCAACTTTGTTCCTCTGGGCCATAAGCAACCCAGTCCACCAAGTATTGCAAAAGCCACACTCGGTCCCCTGGACTGAAGATCGGAGTTGGACCCCGATGTTTGATTCCAACTGTTCTTTGTGGTACTGAATCGCTCTTTCAGTTTGTTGATGTGTCTGTTCCCAAACCTGTTTGCTTCTCTTCATCCAATCATCCACAGCAGGCATGTCTGTCTGACCTCCCGTCAGTGGTGCTATAGGGGGCTGATAACCTAAAACACTGAAAAGGTGTCAAACCAGTTGCAGGGCTAGTTAGGGAGTTCTGTGCTATTTCAACCCAAAGTAAATACCGTGACCAATCCCTTGGGTTCTCATAACAGAAGAGCCTTAGGAATTTCCCTAGTTCCTGGTTGGCCCGTTCACATTGTCCATTGGACTTGGGATGATATCCCGAAGACAGACTCAGTGAGACCCCTCAAGTGCTCAAAAAAATTATGTGAATCGGGGGCCCCTGTCAGAGACTATGTCCTCTGGAATGCCAGAAAATTGGAACACAGACTGGAACAGTGCTTCTGCCATCTGAAAAGCACTGGGAAGAGTAGTGAACGGTATGAAGCGAACTGCCCTAGAGAACCTGTCAATTACAGTCAGGATAGTGGTGAAAGTTTGGGATTCTGGCAAATCGGTCACAAAGTCAACGGCAGTGTGAGACCAGGGTCTATTGGGAATCAGTAGGGGCAAGAGTTGTCCTGCAGGCAACAGTTTAGGAGTTTTATATTGAGCACAAATAAAACAAGAAGCAATGAATGAATGAATATCCTTATTCATTGTTTCTCCACCAGTATCTATTGACTAGGAGCTGTTGTGTGCAAGTTTCACCTGCGTGTCCTGATGTCAACAATGAATATGCACAAGTGATTAGGGGTGTTCAAAAAGGTTGAGGTATGCATGTTTTTTTCGGGGGGACATTATTCTGGTATTGGAACCTGTGGTAGTGCCCTCTCAATCTCCTCATCTATTCTCCATCGAATAGATGAGATCTTCACCTCAGGTGGAAGGATGGGAGCTGGGCACTTGTCTGGTGCCAAAGTCATTTCTGTCTGAAACTTCCTGGAGAGGGCGTCGGCCATGTTGCAGGTTCCGGGTCTATAAGTAATACTGAAATTAAAACGGGAGAAAAACAGGGACCACCTGACTTGCCGAGTATTAAGTCTCTTAGCTGTTATGAGATATTTTAAGTTTTTATGATAAGTAAGCACTGTGAATGGATGGTTGGTCCCTTCCAACCAAACCATTCCTCAAGTGCAAGCTTGATGGCCAGTAATAACCAGTCCCCAATACCATAATTCCTTTACGTCGGGGACAATTTATGCAAAAAATAAGTAAGTACATAAGTACATTGCATCATATAACTAGAAGTGCACAGGTGAAGTCAATAGTCAGGCAAATGTGATCGCTGATGGGTGAAACCACGTGATCAGTCACTGAATCCTGGGTGTTCCTGGGAGTCCTCTCCTAAGATGGAGTCCGAGTGTGTCTGACCTGTTACAGGATATCCCCAAGCATTCTGGGAGTCCATTTCCATGTCAGATACCACTGAATGTGTGACAGATTAGTCACTGACTTTAGAGATTTATGTTTTTATTGTAGTCCAAGAGTGATCAGAAAGAGAAGAATAGGTTTTTGCACTTTTGGAAATGTAATTTTACGTTCACTTCATGATTTCACAGGAGAAACAGAATTTGTAGCTGATTATGGGTTATTCTGGGGTTCGGACATTGTGAATCACATTTATAGCCCTGACTTTTGCATTTCTATGCGTGACAATCAGAAACATAGAAACAATTTAACACAATACATTCATAGCAATACTGCGTCACCAGCTGGCATTAATAAAAGAGACAAAACAGTAGAGAAATAGAGCTTCTTTATTGCAAGATGCTGCGTAGAAGTCTAAGAAAATATTCATGTCAACAAGCAATATCACAGAGGCTTAATGGGTCTCATTCACCAGCCGTTCTGAAGATGAAATGTCTTCTTAAAATCCACTTACACAGTTTTCACAAAGATTCCAACATTCACCAGTGTTTTCTTATTTGGGATTTGTTCTTACGTAAGAATAGAATCTACACACACTCAAGAGCACAAAGTTGTGAACAGTTCTGCAGTCACGAATCTGACGTAGACTTTTTCTTAGAGCCTTTCTTAAGAACAAAATGTTAGAAAAAAACTTAGACATTAAAAAAAAAGATCCTACCTAAGAACAAATCATAATAAGAACATATTGGTTCTTCTGCTTAAAAAGGGATGCACAATCAGAATGGCCCAAAATTGCAATGAGCAGATTTTTGCTTCAAACTAGGACTGTGACCATCATGCAGTTTTAGCTGATGATTGTCACGTAAATAAGTGTGATTAATAATTTAATCATCCTTTCTTGTTCATTATATGCAACTACTAGCCATCCTGCTTCCTAGATATGTTTACTTAGTAGCTAACACTGGCTGTACTGTCAAAATGATACAGTGCTCACACAAATGTGTACACAGGATCATGTGTATAGTCAAGCAAAGCTACATCATTTTCATGTGGAAATACAAGCAAACAACACTTGTTCTGATAAAATATTAGAATAAGCTACATAGATAACAAATAAATAAACATTACTCACAATAGCCACTATGTTAAAGCACCAGATTCAGAAGTTAGAAATGTGTCTCCATGAATGCATTTACCACTTCCTTTTATTTATATTAATTTGCCTCAACCCATCTCAAAAATTCACATTCTGCTAGTTGTGGCATAATCTGTTAAATCTGCCGTGGCAAATTACTGAAGTTAGTTTAAATAAATAGGCAAACTGTTGCACACAGATCTGTATTGCAGTTTATTGAGGTACGTAATGTGAGGCAGGTAAGAACAGTCATGCTGTATTTGAATGCTGCTGTTACAGCCAAGTCAAAATGTAGCATAACTGTACAGAGGACTTTTATTGTGCTTTAATTGCTGCTGACTTTCAATGTCGCTATTTTATCTAATTCATGTTATTTGATTAAAATGCTCAAATTTGATTAAAGAGCACATAATGTAAAAAAATTGGCCATCAGAAATTATAATCAGACATAAAAGAATCAGACATTCTACTCATCTGTAACACCACTTAATGTGGTCTTTAAATGTATAATAAAAAGTAAAAAGAACACAAAATTATTGGAATATATACAGAAAAAAATTCTAAATGAATTATTATTGCTAAAAATCTATTCAATGCATTACAATGATACATCTTTGGCTAGTATTTGGTGCAGTATGAACAAAACACATACCAGTAAGGCAGTAGTGGCTCAGTTGGTTAGGGCTGCTCAGAGCAAATTATATGGCATAATATGGCAGTGCTGTAGTATTCCTGTTTTGGTCCTGGATAAGGTTTCAGCAACATTTACCTGTTCCCAGAAAAAGAATGCTACATTCCTGTGGCCTTGAAAACAAAGTAGAGAGTAACTCTTATGGTGCACAAGTAAGAACTAAGAAGCAATCAAATAAATAATAAGACTCAAGCTGCTTGAAACCAACATCCATACAAAAAATGAAAATGTATTAAAACATTGTCATTGTGACAGTGAATTAATCAACATTATTAAGAAATGTATCATATTGTACATTGATGTATTAACACATCTATATACTAATAAAATGAATTTTGAATATATGCCAAACAAAGGCTTGATAAGAATTGGCAATAGGAATGCACCAATATGGGAATCCTGGGCTGATGCTGATATGCAATATTTTTCTGTGCATATCTGTTTGAGCTGAAACATAAATATTAATGAAATGTAAAACCTAAGACTAAATCTACCTGAACTTACATTACAGAGAAACGTAACATTTATTTCTGTTAGAAATGCAGTCAAATGAAAAAATGCAGAAATGTTTGCACAGTAGCTAGGTGTCATTCGTTGTGCTGTTCCAGAGTACAACAGATATGTCATTGAACCATAAGATTCTGATATTGTTGTGCATCCCAAGTCTCAAAAAGTGGAGCAATGACATTAATCTAATGACAGACTTTTCATACATAATGACTTTTGTAGCATCCATACAGCCTATTGAGTGGCAGCAGAGTGAAAGATTTATTATGCAAACAAAACATGCTCCATTGACATGAAAATACCTGATGGCAAACATTCAAATCTGTGTTGTTTTTAAAAAGGCAGTGCCTCTGATTATACAAACCAGGTGTATAAAGTCAAAATCTCAGTCTTTTTCCATGGGCCGGCATTAACACTCAGGCAGTGGAGCCTTTAGTTCCTTCCACAGTGTGAGCATCTCTTTGGGGCTCCGTTTATGCACCAGAAGCACTCTGCGATAAGCACATGGCTTTTCCCTCTCAGCCTCAGGTAGATCAAACGTCAAAAACCCAGGGTGATGAAGAGGGGATATACCCAGTCTATGAAGACACATCCCCAGGTATACATCATCAATGGGGAACAAACTAACCCATCGAGACACTACTTGAAGCCGCAAGGCCAGAGCGCCAGAGTAAACTACTCCTCCTCCACCTGCATATGCAGGGTACACGCCTTTGTAGAAACTCTCGGGTATGTAGTATTTAGTGTTTGCTTGGCGACTGGGCCAAGCATTGGTAATCACATCCCCCACAAGAAAATCCTCTTTTCCTTTGCTTCTGTTATTTTCCCCTTGTGAAGGAGCTTTGTGTTCATTCAAGTAGTCCAATAGAGCACCTGTCCTGACAAAGACATCATCATCTCCCTTGAAGACGAAGTGCGCATGTGGGCAGTGCATGGAGAGCCAGTCCCAGAAGAGCAAATCCTTCAAGGTGAGGTTGAAGAAAGTGTCTCTGAAGTCCCACTGCAGGATGTCTTTATGATGGTCGCTTTCCAGCTTTAGCAGTGCCACCAGGTCTGGGTGGGGGCCTGTTGTTCCATCTTGCCTACCGAGCAAAAAGATGGTGCGTACCTGCCACCTTTTCCCCCCTGCCTCCTCCTTTACCAAGCCACTCCTCCCCCATGTCTCCCTGATAGCCTGCCTGTTCTCAAAGTGCCCTACTTGAGACTTGATTGCCATAAGTAGCATCAGTGTCTCTGTTTCAGCATCTTGCTCAGCACACAGGCCAGGCTGATCTATCAGGAGGCTATAGTGTCTGCAGTGCATGGACAAGACAAAGTCCTGCATCTGCTCAGGCATAGTGTTAAAATCAGGCAGTTGAGATGCCCAGAGATGATCAGGACTACATGGAGTAGAACCATCAGCCTCAGTCTCATGCATGTAATTAGGGTCAGTGCTTGGACCCCTATCCCCTGTGCTGTTACCTTTCAATATGGGATTGTGCTCTCTGTCTTGGAGATGCTGGAGTCGGTTCCATAAAGCCCCCTCCACCAAGCGCAGGTTCCAGAAGGTGGCAAGTGGATGGGGTGCTAAAGCTCCAGAGTTTGATGACACTCCAGGGGCCACATAATGACGAGGCAGCTGAGGTTCTGGAGTGTAGGACATGGCAACAAATATGGACACCATGATGTACACCAAGAGATGGCTCATCATCAGAAATGGAAGAAGACACAGGCACAGGGCCCTTCCACTGCACCTGCATCGTGCCATGGACTGGGAAAAGAGTAGAGAAAATATAAGAACTAAGCTAATATGCTGCATACACCAGGAAATGAGAGGATATGGTCACCGGACATATTCAAATACTACATAAATTCCAGTTACATAACACTCTCAACAATATATGAATTATGAGAAACCTGTTTAGCCAAATCTACTGTTGTGAAGTCTTGAATACCACCCCCAGCAGAGGGAGAACCATTAAGACAAAGTATCTAGGGCATTCAGTTTCCATGGTTTGGCTCCAGGGAGCTCATTATCTGTGCCTGACTGGGCATGATCCACAGCATAGCGCAGCCCAGGATATTTACATCATGTACCTCAAGAGCACATTGACCCAACAAGATGGAAACAACTTGTTTACACATTTTAGTTACTTTCTTCCTAAAATATACACTAAGAGATGCAGTTTCTTTGGAATCACCCAATAGTCGTCCAGTCATTTTAAACTGGCTGTGTCCACAGATTTGAAAAATATACGTCCTCCTTAAAAAGCTGGCATTTATCACCTGGACTACCATTAATTATTTGCTTAATATTTCTAGGCCCTGATGTGAATGAATAAAGCCAAAGAACAAACAGCAACACAACAGAAAGAGCACACAAGTTCACCCTGATCTCATTACCTCCTCCTTATCAGGTCCAACCTTCTTGATCCGTTCAGGGGAAAATAACTGTCACTTATTCGGAACCGCCTGTTGCAGGTCCACTGACACCTTTCTTCCAGAAAAAGCTAGATTTGAAGATCTTCTCATGCTGAACTCCTACGTCTTCATGACAGCACGGCTGAAGCGGTCTGGCGCTAATATCAGCACTACCGACACAGAGAGCTTCGCTTTGCTCACCTCTACCGAGAAAACGGTGTTGCTGCAGATCGATCGCAGGTGTAGGAGTAACAGAGAGCGACACGCTGTTGCTCCGCCCTTTAGTCAACGTCTAGTACCCCTGCTATTGGTTCATGGGCGTATTGAGGATGTCGTGACTCACGTGACCTGCCTGGTAAAGGCGCGTTCAGGTAGGTACCAGGGTCAGCGGGTACTGTGGATTGTATAGAAACGTATTTTCGCCACTGGAAGACCAAATATAGCCAAGTCATAATCATAAGAATTTTTTCCATAATTATGCCTTTCTTTTTTCATATTTATGACTTAGTATCTTATGATTATGATTTAGTATCTCATAGTTATGACTTTCTCATAATTATATCATACTGAGATTCAATGTTATAGAGTTAGAGTCTCATAAGTATGACATAGAATCTCATGATAATGACTTACTTTCTAGTAAAATAATTTGCTATCTTATAATTATGACTTACTTTCTCATAATAATGTATGTGTCACAATTATGTATTGGTATCTCATAATTATGACTTAGCATATCATAATTACTACTTTCTTTCTCATAATAATGCCTTATTAGATAGATGAGACAGATAGAACTTTATTGATCCTGGAGGGAAATTGCGGTGTTTCAGTAGCAAGACATATATTTGCATATAAACTTACATAAACTATGCAGAAAAACAGAAAATAGAAATAAATCTAGACATAAGTTAAATTACAAGAGAAATAAAATAAAGTATAAAAGTATTTCTATTTACATACATGGCATATGAGACAGATTCGCTGTTTACAAGACAGCAGGCACTGAGGGGTATGAGGTAGTCTAACAGCACATATTATAGACATGACTAACTCTGAGTTGCATCAATATTATAGTGTAAAGTGCATAGTGAAAGTGTCATTACAGTAATTGTTGTGATATATTACACAGTGTGTATTAATCGAAGAGGAGATGCAATGATGTAATTCAGCACAGTTCAAACAGCAGGAGATCAGTACCATCTCTGCAGTAAGGAGAATTGTTATAGCAGTAGGTAAGAAAGATCTCACAAGATCTCTCTTTAACACAGCACAGCTGTAACAGACGACCACTCCAATCCAGTGTAGCTTCAGATGGTGTGAGGTGTTATCCAAGATGGCTAACAGCTTGTTGCGTGTCCTCTGCTCTGCCACAACCTCCAAAGAGTCCAGCTTGACTTCTACAACAGAACCAGCCTTCATTATAAGTTTGTTATTTTGTTCAGAGCACTTTTGTTAATGCTGCTGCCCCAGCACACAACAGCATAGAATAGAGCACTCACTACAACAGACTGGTAGAATGTCCATAGGAGCTTAGTGCACACAACAGAAGACCTCAGCCTCCTCAGGAAGTAGAGAAGGCTTTGGCCTGTCTTGTACACCGCGAGACTGTTACAGCTCCAATCCAGCTTGTTGTCCAAGTGCACACCCAGATATTTGTATGTCCCAACAACCTCCACATCAACATCATCAATAATGACTGCTGACAACGCAGGTTTGGACTTCCTAAAGTCCAGCACCATCTTACTGATGTTTAGCTGCAGTTGGTTCAGCTTACACCAGTCAACAGTCAAGTCCTTCACCAGCTTCCTGTATTCCTCCTCCTGTCCATTCCTTGTGCACTCCACAATGGCCGTGTATAGGTGTATAGGTTGAACAGAAATGGAGCTAACATAGTCCCCTGGGGTGCCCCAACACTGCACACAGCCTTGTCTCAGTTACAGCCCTGCAGTCGCTCATACTGGGCTCGTCCAGTCAGATAGTCCATTGTCCATGAAATGATTAATTCATCCACCTGCATCAGCCGTAGTTTCTCATCTAACAGCACAGGTTGTACGGCGTTAAATGCACTGGAGAAATCAAAGAACATGATCCTCACAGTGCTGCCTGATGTGTCCAGGTGAGAGTACATTCTGTCCAGCAGCATCACCCACTCCAATGCCATCCTGGTATGCAAACTGCAGAGGGTCAAGAGCTGTTTTGACTAGAGGTCTCAGGTAAGCTAGCATCAGCATTTTAAGTGTCTTCATTAAGTGGGATGTCAGTGCAACTGGTCAATAATCATTCAGTGATGTCGGTTGCCTTTTCTTGGGGATAGGAACCACACAAGATGTTTTCCACGTAACTGGGATTCTCTTCAGGCTGCAACTCAGTTTCAACAGTTTCAGCACCCTAGATTCAATGCCATCAGGTCCCGCTGCTTTGCTCTGCTTGATTTTTTTCAGTTCAACCTTCACCTGATTAGCAGTGAATGTAACATCACTGCACATTCCAGTTGTGGAGGGAGGGTGAGAGGTGTCCATTGCAGACAGTGATTGCTGATGGCCACAGGTGTGAATGACTGTGGTGGACAAAAGTGATGCTGGGTTTGGCCCATGGTGTAGCTGTGTAGGAGTGTTAATCAGCTTAGGAGACAGAAAGTGCTCCTCCTGGAGACTCTATTGTCCTACTGGGGGACTTCAACGCTCACGTGGGCAACAACAGTGAGACCTGGAGGGGTGTGATTGGGAGGAATGGCCTCTCTGATCTGAACCCGAGTGGTGTTCAGTTTTTGGACTTCTGTGCAAACCACAGTTTGTCCATAACAAACACCATATTTGAACACAAGGATGTCCATAAGTGCACATGGCACCAGGACACCCTAGGCCGCAGTTCAATGATTGACTTTGTAGTTGTGTCATCATTGTGTCAAGCTGAAGAAGGAGTCCTACCGGGCATGGTTGGCCTGTAGGACACCAGAGGCAGCTGGCAGGTATCGACAGGCCAAGCGATCTGCGGCTTCAGTTGTTGCCAAGGCAAAAACCCGGGTGTGGGACGAGTTTGGCGTGGATGTTGTGGGGATGTCTTGGCTGACAAGCCTTTTCAACATTGCGTGGACATCGGGGGTGGCGCCACTGGATAGGCAGAATGGGGTGGGTGCGCCTCTTTTTAAAAAGGGGGACCGGAGGGTGTGTTCCAACTACAGGGGAATCACACTCCTCAGCCTCCCTGGTAAGGTCTATGCAGGGGTACTGGAGAAGAGAGTCTAGCTTATAGTCGAACCTCGGATTCAGGAGGAGCAGTGCGGGTTCCTCCCTGGTTGTGGAACACTGGACCAACTCTTTACCCTCTCCAGGATTCTGGAGGGTTCATGGGAGTTTGCCCAACCAGTCCACATGTGCTTTGTGGATTTGGAGAAGGCATTCGACTGTGTTCCCCGGGGTATTCTGTGGGAGGTGCTTCGGGAGTACGGGGTACATGGCTCTTTGCTACGAGCCAATCAGGCCCTGTACAAACAAAGCAGGAGTTTGGTTCACATGGCCGGCAGTAAGTCAGACTTGTTCCCAGTGAGAGTTGGACTCCATCAGGGCTGCCCTTTGTCACCGATTCTATTCATAATTTTTATGGAAAGAAATTCTAGGCTCAGTCAGGGGATGGAGGGTGTACGGTTTGGTGACCTCAAGGTCACAGGACCAGATTTACTGGTCGTTCTACGTTCCCACCCTCACCTATGGTCATGAGCTTTACTTTTTATGAGCGAATACAAGCGGCCGAAATGAGTTTCCTCCGCATGGTGTCTGGACTCTCCCTTATATAGGGTGAGAAGTTCGGTCATCCGGGAGGGACTCGGAGTAGAGCCGCTGCTTCTCTACATCGAGAGGAGCCAGATGAGGTGGTTCGGGCATCTGGTTAAGATGCCTCCTGGACGCCTCCCTTGGGAGGTGTCACAGGCAAGTCCACCCGGGAGGAGACCCCGGGGAAGACCCAGGACATGCTGACGTGACTATATCACCCAGCTGGCCTGGGAGCGCCTCAGAATCCCCCCCAGGGAGCTAGTGGAAGTGGCTGGGGAAAGGGAGGTCTGGGCCTCATTGCTTAGGATGCTGCCCCCGCGACCCGAACCCCGGAGAAGCGGAAAATGATGGATGGATGGATGGATGGATGGATGGATGGATGGATGGATGGATGGATGGATGGATGGATGGAGCAGGAGAGGAGCCGTTGTCAAACCGCACAAAGAACTGGTTTAACTTTTATTGTCTCATAATGATTCCTTTCTCATAATTATGGTTTACCATCTTATAATTGTAATTTTCTTTCTCATAATTATGACTTAGCATCACATAATAATGTCAGTGTCATACTGATTAGATTCAGTCCCATAATTATGACTTGGTATCTCATATTTATTACATAGCATCTCATAATTATAACTTAGTATATCGTAACAATTATGACTTAGAATCTCATGTATGATTTAGTATCATATAATGATGACTTACTTTCTCCTAATTATGACTTAGCATCTTATAATTATGACTCTCTTTCTGTATGCATCTCTTTCTCAATTTTTATGTCCTTTCTTATAAATGTGAGAAAGTATTTTCATTAAAATGAGATATTATGTTATAACTATGACATACTAAGTCAGAAATAACAGAAAACTTTCTTATTATTATAACTTATTAAATGGTCATATATTTTTCTCCACTGGTGAAAATGTGTTTCCATAAGATAGCCACTAGCATCTGAACCTACTTGGGAATAATAATAGAACTACATTTACTTCTGCTCAAGCATATTTATTATATTATAAACTAGTTTACTTTTTATTGTTAAATTTTTGTGATTAATATTTACTTATTAGTGTCTTTTTTGTGTTTCATTTCATTAAGTAGTGTTAGAGACAGCTTCCTCTTTTCAGTTAGCCACAGGTCTGACGTTTGAGCTTTATCATTTTACTTCAGACCAAAAGTGCAAAAATGCAGAAAGAAAAGTGCTTTGAGTGAGTGAGTGCTTTGCTGCAGTCCTGAAGTTACTGAATTTATCAGTCTTTTTTTTTTACCTGTTACTTTTGTACTTTTGATTTTATACCTACTTACACAATAGCAGGGCCAAAAAGTCTGTGACAACATTGGAAATGTGTTTTTAATTTAAAACAGGAAGTAAACAAGAAATTAAACAAAGAAAAGTTGAAAATGAGCAAAAATGAAGGATACTGCTCTATTTCTATGTTACTGTTTGAATTTAAGTAAGTTTATGATATTGACCATGTTAAGGCATTTGTACATAAAGGTCAGATTTTTTTAATTGAAGCTTGTGTTCAGATGACTTTCTTGTGGATTTGATCTGCTTTACAAAGGCTTTTGGACAGCGTGCCCGTTAATCTCAGCAGGATAAAAGTCAAGCCTGTTTTCTATCACAGCTCAATGTTAGAAAGACAGTAGTTAAAAATGAGTAAAGAAATATACTAGAAAATAAGTATGTGTGCAGTATAGGAGCAAACAGTGGCAGTACTCAAACAGTGAATGCTCATGGCAGACACAGAGCTCACCTTTCTTTTCTACAGTGGCCAGGGCAACACATTACTCCCTATTCAGGAATCACAGCATGCTTTGTGATTGACCATATGACCTGCAGCTATCAGCTAAGCAAAGTTTGCACAAAGATAAAACTTGTATTTGTATAGTTCAGCTCTCAATCACACAGGGTTTTATGTATATATATATATATATATATATACATAAAAAGCATACTCCTTGACCACTTCAATAGGTACACCCTATGTAACCCTGTGTGATTGAGAGCTGAACTATACAAATACAAGTTTTATCTTTGTGCAAATATATATATATATATATATATATATATATATATATATATATATATATATATATATATATATATGTGTGTGTGTGTGTGTGTGTGTGTGTGTGTGTCTGCTCGGAGCTCGGCCATCCGGGAGGAGCTCGGAGTAGAGCTGCTACTCCTCCGCGTTGAGAGGAGCCAGCTGAGGTGCTTCATTCATCTGATTCAGATGCCCCTGGACGCCTCCTGGTGGGGGTGTACCAGGCATGGCCTACCGGGATAAGACCCCAGGGTCGTCCTAGGACCCGCTGGAGAGATTACATCTCCAAGTTGGCCTGGGAGCGGCTTGGAGTTCCTGGGAATGAGCTAGAGGAAGTTGCGGGGACAGGGTCATCTGGGATTCTCTGCTCTCCCAATTACTAATGCGATCCTATCTGGATGAAGCGGTTAATGACGATGATGTGTGTGTGTGTGTAATATATATGTGTATATATATATCATTACTATCACTACATGTCATTTGGCTGTCCCAAACTCTGACCCCTAAATATTAACTTACTTTTTTTTCAATGTAGCTTTTTAAGATTTAGAGTCAACAAAGACCATCCCTCATTCTCATGTCACTACCAAAACACACAGTTTTAATTCATAGGCTGGGCCTTATTTTAGCCACACCCCTGCACTTTAGAGCAGGCAGTAAGACTGCATCCCTCTCCCTCATGGCCACATGGTGAGCAATTAGATCACGATGTTATAAAGTGAATATGTCCCAGAGTTTAAAAATCACTGTCACTAAAGAAATACATATTTTCTGTAATACAGTAAACTTTATATGTTTTGATGAAAACCTTGTGATTTTATGTATGTAAAGTTGTTAAAAGCTTTGTTAGTCATGTACTGGTGTTTTTGAATTCTGCTCAAAATGAGCTAAAACTGTCACCACCAAAACATTTGTTCAAGATTCAGAGGTGTTATTACTGTATTGGTATGGAATGTTCAGTCATTTATTTTATTAAAATAAAGATAATGAAGGTATAGGATCATTTAAAGGAAATGGATTGTAGTCTTAAGTTGAAGTCCGTTTCAAGTCCTAAATGATAAATCTGAACTAATTTGAAGCAATGTGGCAGCATCATTCATATAGGTCTGAGGAGTGACAATATGCAAAGCATTGCCTCAAATTATAGCTCTAACATGTTTGGCATAAACCATGCCCTCCACTCTCCACATACTCCCACACGTGCATCCTAAAAGCTCTTGCCCCAGTTTTTTGCATCCCTCTCAGGCAGACTGCCATTCTACCATTGTTCAGTCTAATGTCACTGCTGAAGTGGTCTTCACACCCTTCCCCCTCCCGCCCCCAAAGCCTTCCCTTTGACACTGAGACGACTGGACTGTCATGAGGGCAGCACTGCCACAGTCAGTGTTTGGACTCATGAAGGCCCTGAGAGAACTGAACCTGAGTTTGATTGTGTTACAGTATGTGCCCTGTGTGAAGTCATAGCTCAGCTGCCTATTGATTTAATCCCCTCAGGGCACTAAATCACAGCACACAGCAATCACACAGCACAACAGCCAACACTTATGTAACTACAGCAGGTTGAATTAGGCAGGGTAAATGCTGAATTGTCAATGGCAATCTAACAAAGCTCATTGACTATACTGCGAGAGCCCAATACTTTCCAAACAGATGCCCCCCCCCCTCGCTTTTGAATGAATCTGTTGGTGGTCGTGGGCTTATTTTACTGTATCCTGTGTTACAGTTAACACTGTTACTATTACACTGATGCACATTGTGTTACTCCTTTATCTCTGTGCTACACCTCGCATTTCTTTGTGTCAACTGCTCTGATAAAGAAACACTGACATAGCTTGTTGGTGATTTGATGTAAAAAAAAATGTATTTCAACAAATCATTTTAGTTTTCCAGAAATCTCCAAGTACATCATAATGGTGGACAGTTCTGTGCTAATACAGCCAACTGTTGTTTTTTTCCACTTTTTCTTAAGGAGGTAAATCATTCTCGTAGTCATTACTGGTAATAATCAGTTTCTAAACCTGATTATCATTGCTGCTTTAGAACAATATCACAGTCGCTCAATCACAGTAGGTTTTAGTAAAAAAAAAAAAAGACAACAAAAGCCCTCCTATCACAATGATAAAGCCATTAACACTCTTAAAAATGAAGATGCCAGAAAGGTTCTTGCGCGCAATGCAACAATAGAAAAAATACTTTCAATTACTTTAAAGAACCTTGCATTAGATATTAGTGCTTCAAAGAACTGTTTTTACAAATGAGGTGTGAGAGTTTAAAGAACGTCCACTTAATGTCGAGGTTCCATGAATGGTTTCTACTACATGCTTAAAGTAGGTTCATCAAGGGTTCTGTTTAGTATCAAAAAGTGTTCTATTGTTACAAGCTTGAACTTATAACATTAAAGAACCCTTTATGGTGCTATACAGAACCCTTTTCAAAAAGTGTCTATGTAGAACCACATGCACTCGTAAAAGATTAAACGGTTCTTTGCATCAAAGGTTTTTCAGACTGATGGAGAAGGCTTTACATAGAACCTTTGTTAAAAATGGTTCTATATAGCACCCAATATGGTTCTTCAATGTCAAGCTTATAACAATAGAAGAACCATTTTGCTATATACAGTCCTTTTCAAAAAGGTTCTATATAGAACACATTTTTGCACATTTTCCATCAATCCAAAAGACCCTTTTATGATGCACAGAACCCTTTAATCATGCAAAGGGTTCTTTAAGTGTTCATGGTTCTATATAGAACCATTTTCTGTACTAAAGAACCCATGAAGCGCCATCTTTTTCCATCAAACTTAAGAACCATTTCACCATGCAAAGAACTCAAAGTATGCAAATGATTCTTTGAATGTTTATGGTTCTATATAAATCCACTCTCTTGACTTACTTTAGTACCCTTGGTACCTAAAGAACATATTTTTAAATAATGTAGAAGCCAAGAACCATTTCAGAACCCTTATTTTTAAGAGTAGAGAACAAAATGAACACAAGAACATGAGAAAAGACTGATACATCCACCTGTACACTATACAGTGCAGCATGGACACTGAAATCTCAGTTTTTGGTAGCAATGGGGTTCGACATAATAAAGTACAACATGCATTCCGATTATTCCAGTCATCCGTAAGAGACGGTGACCTAATACTTCTATACACCTCTATCAAAAGAGTCACTGATAAAATCGTAATGATCAGACAAAAACATTGTCAACATATGAAAATATAACGTCATCTCATGAGAATCATTTATCAGCAGTTTAGCGGAAAAATCTGCATGTAAAGTATAAAGATACAGCAACGCAGTACAACATCAGCGTCGGGTTAGCTGGACTAACGTCATATGACCCAGACAGGCAGGAGGGGAGTAAGGGGCAAGACACTGATAATGGGACAGCACTTGTCACACTTTATCCTTCAGGGCACTTCTTCACATCCTCCACAGACTGATGTTGTGATTGTCATCAGTCCATAAAAGTCACCCTACATTTTGGCACAAGAACTTAGATCGTAATTTTTAAAAAATGAAGAAACAAATAAAGAGAAATTCCAGGCATAACATACATGAATAAATATAAAGTCACCGAAATAGACACAGATTTACATGTCTGAGCAAATTATACACAAATTTTACATTTATATGTTCAATATTGTGTGCAAAAAACACTTAGCTAGAGATCAGTCAACACACAATGGATTCAATGCTCATACATCTCAGACAGTTCACAGAGAGTGGTGATCTCAAAAGTCACTTTCGGATGTTCATCATACCAAATCCCATACTTTTCTTTAACATGGAAGGTATGATTGAATAATAGAGAGGTAATCATTTTTAATGACTGGAAGAGCAAACCTGTGGAAAAAGAAGGCATAGTTTATTGTGGCATTGACAGATCAGGCTTATGGCAAGGTTTTGTTAATGAATAATACGCAAGGCCTGAGGTTGGGATTTCTACTAGAAATGGTAAGAAAGATTCACATAAAAAAACCTTCCTTCCCCATTTCATCTCTCTCTCTCTCTCTCTCTCTCTCTCTCTCTCATATACACTCACACACACTGTACATTGCACAAACAAAATCAAACAATATCTGTTCCTCCAAGAAATCACAATGTAAATTTCCTTGCCACTCTTCGGTGCTACACTGACTTGGAAGACAGTTTCTATACCCAAAGGCATTTCTGGATTTTCAATTTCACTCCTAAAACATATTGTATGTATATATCCAAGCAGGGAAGAGCAATTGGCAGTTTTAGATAAAAAAGCTAAAGAAAAGGAGCAAAGTAGGGTTCCAGAATGACACAGCTCATCCTATACAAGACAAATATGTGAAGAAATAAGGTCAATACTTGGAACCAAAGTTCTTGGGACCACTACCACGAGTACAAATATTCAAGTTTGAATGCTTCTGTTGTTCATTACATGTGAATATATCAGCAGCATGTATCTCTGGACAAAGGTCAGAGAGATTGGTCTGGTCTGTCAGAGCACTTTTAACCCACAGAAAAAATTTTCAACAACCGTTAATATTTCCTTTAGAAACACGACTCAGTCTAACTCTATGAAAAATGGTGTGGGACTGAGCAAAACTGCTACACCAACTCAGATTCTGACAATCCATCCATTTCAATTTCAAAATCAAGTTTTGGAAAAAGAGTGTTAAGAACCTTTTAGTTCTTTTTAAAGAGCTTAAGTTTAAAGTTTAAGTTTAAAGAGCCTTCACAAAATGAAAGGGTTCTAGGTAGAACCCTTTAATTTGTACAAAACCTTTACGTTATGTTCTTTGCATTTATACATTTTTTTCAAACATGGTTCTGTAGGAAACCACATATAGGTCTACCCTTTTTGCTCCATTCCTTTTCTTTCCATAACAGTTCATTATGCAGCTTTTGGTTCCCTAGATGTAGAGGACCCTTAAATAATGTAAAGGTTTTATACCAATTTAAGGATTCTTTCTAAAAGCCTTTATATTATGTGGAGGATCTTTAATAACTTGCACACCTCATTTACAAAATTGGTTCTCCAAAGTTCCATTAATTGAAAGGTTCTCTAGGGAACCAAAAGAGGTTCTTTTATGGCATCTGTCCTTCAACCCTTTCCAGAAACATTTGGAAGACTATATTCTTAAAAATTGGTTCTTTAAAGAATTGTTTTTGGAAATTAGATGTGCAAGTTCATAGAACCTTTAAGAAATTGAGGTTTGAAGTTCAATACAGGTTCCATTTTATTTTATGTTTTTTCCAAGAACCATGCATCTGAGCAAAGAACCATGTAGGAACTTTTGTTTTTAAGAGTGTATTTGGTGTATTTGCTAATATGGCCCAGCTCATTTGCACTGAAATACAAAGTGGAAGCACAGCTCTCAGGATTAGTGGAGACGTGGCAGTGGTGGGTGAAAACCTGCTGCTTCAGTGAGGCAGATAAGAGCTCTGAGAGAGCAGACAAACCTCCTGCAAGCCAAGACTGATGAGGGAGACTTCAAGGACTAAGGCTAAGAACTTGACAATATGCAGGAAGAGAAAAGCTTATCACAGTGAACCGAACAAAGCCTGGTCTTTTTCACAGATTACACTTCCATATTAAAGAAAGGAGACGCTATAATGGTGCATAGTATCATAAAAGGAGAGAGCAGTCTTCAGAATCTATGAACCTAAGAGGAGAGAATGTAAACAATGGACCAAAGGGTAGGAAAATTGAGGAAGAGTTAAGATGGTGGACATTTTCCACAGTTGATCGTTAAAAGCAGATGATTTGCCTTCAGTCCTGAGAGCTTAATACATCTGGTTTATTCAAAAGGCCGCCATGAAAATGAGTGGCAACAGAAGCAAATTAGCCAAGACGGCCATCAAAAGCATACATGGTAGGTAACTACGTGCCTGGATTAAGCTCATAAGATAAAAACTGATATCATTATTTGGATTTGATGAATGGGGGACTCATGTACTTGTTCAACTCGACAAGCATTCAATGCTTCAATGGTAAAACTCACCTATGCCTCTGAAACAAATGGACTCGTAGCATTAGATTGGCATCATTTCAATTCCAGTCTTATAGTCCACTGATCTGTAATATCTCATTTTTACTGTAAGTTTTCTAATGCCACTAAAAGACAGACTCTCACTCTCAATGTCAAGACCAGTTTAAAGCCTGGCTATGGGCAGAAAGAAGAGTGATAAGAAAGATGGCGACTTGCTGCACCTAAAGTACATGTGTAAGCTTATAAATGAATACTGTAGTTTTATATTCCCTTTCATTCCCATTATGATCTCACGAGATCATTTCCCTCATGTGTTGTTCACATCAGGCCAACTGATTAGAAATGAAATAATAAAAATGAATGAATAAATAACAAAAAATACATAAAAGAGGCTTAGAAAAAATAAAAATCTGTACTCGCAGTGTCATGCCAGCAGAGAATGCAAATGCTTTCACATAGTCCACAGGGTCAGTATATAAAACAAATAAATAAATAAATAAACAAAACACAGAATCCACCAATGTTCTTCTGTTTGCCACATAACTCAAGTCAAATACTGTGACAATAGCAATAGCATACTTTTTTTTTTTGCTCTTCATACTTGAACATCTTTGGAGATGGTTTCACAGATAACAAAAGCTCAAGTTCCATCTAAAATGTCCAGTAATGAAACTTGAATCACTTATATCAATATTTCTTCCACTGGGCTCATCATCATGCATTTCTATTGCACAGCTCCCATACAGGGACTCAAGATAAAGAATGTGAAACAAGAGTCAGGTAACAGAAGTTGCAGTAAAATAAAATAATGAATAAAAGGCTAAATAAAAGTTCAAGTCTATGTTTAACTTTCTCAACTTTGTCAGCAGCCAACTATTTTGTGTTAGGACTGTAAAACTGACAACCGGGATAAAAAAATAAAGTGTGTTTGAACTCTCTATCGAATAAATTTGTCTAGAAAAGTTCTGTGCACAGTGGATAAGGTGTGAGAAATTTGCTACAGTTTTTGGGTCTCAACACAATGTTTTTTTATCCTCCAGTTCTGAAAGACCATGTCTTTTTCTGTGCTTGACGGCCAGGTCATCTGCCCTTGCGTTGCATTTAAGCCCCATTACGAGGGCTGCTAGAAAATATCAGTAATATGAATAATTGTTAATTGGAATAAATTGAGTAGTAATGCATTAGTATGTAGTGCTCTTAGCGTTAGAAAACTTGGCACATAACTATGAACAGATTATCACTGTGAAGTTGGTTATACAAACACGTGTTTGCCTACTTCTGTTAAAGCGCTATAATACGTAATAGAAATGCTCAAAAGAGTGGAGGTACTCCATTTTCATTTGAACAGGTCTCTAACGCACCCTCCTTCCTGGATTGCTTTTTATCTGATCTATTTTTAAACATCTCACCCCTAAAGACAACCCACATAAACATGTAAATGTAAATGTTTATGTAAATCTAGGGTTATTTTTGCTGTCAGCTTAGCAGCCCTCTCTGTTTTCCTTTTTTTTCCTGCCTTCTCTTCCTCATCTCCTCTTTCACCCTCCACTATTCTGGCTCTTTCAGACTTGTGTCTCCAGGCCGCTCAGTTTGGGGATCAGGATTCGAGGGGTAACCCCAGAGTTGAGATCTCTCTCGAACTCCAGCAGCTGCCCCATGAAGTTGAGGTTTGGAGACACTACAGGCCTTCGACCCCGCACATACTTGTAGGCATCGGTCATGGTCATAAGGGTGTGCTTCATCAAGTAAGCGATGATGATGGTCGCTGAGCGGGACACACCTGCTTGGCAGTGCACCAGCACGCCTCGCCCACTCTGATGAGCCTCCTCTGAAACGAAAATAAGAAAAACAACGCAAATATGGCACAGTCATGATACTCGTCGACAGTGGAGCATAAACTAACTCAGGGTAACATGTTTATGTAGTAAAATAAGTTCATCTTTGAGTTTTGACAGCAATCGGACAGATATTTCTTTAAATTCACAATAAAGGTGTTTTTTGTGTACCATTTTTAATCAATTTTCTGAGTATTATATGTGTAAGTCAATTCAGACCTATATTATTTTCATCAACTGTTTGGTGCCCATAACATAGCATCGGTTATAGTGGAGCGTCCACACGGGGGGGGGGGGGGGGGGGGGGGGTGTTCTGTATAAACTGCACTGCACTTTATTCTACTGTACTCTCTTAAAAACAGAAGGCAGATGATCCAAGCAAATAAAAGGACAGAAAGAGCTCTTGATGTCAGATATGTGACATTACAGATTGGAAATGTTTGTTTTGCTAATTTAATGGCTTTAGTTTGACTTTCATTTCTGCCAGAAAAGAATTAGAAGATATCTTGATATAATCTTGATGCCAAAGCTGACCAATTAATTGATTAATTAGACAACCAAAACAGAGACAGAGGCTGTTATTTTTAATGACATTTCATGAAATGGACATTGGTTACATTAATTCAGGGGGCACTGACAGCAACATTTGTGTTTGCAAGTAGAAGACAAGGTATTTCATTATGATTTGAATCTTATGGAATTAATGTATAAACAGTTTTGTTTTGTGGTAAGAAAATCCATCTTTTACATTTTCCAGTAAATTGTACTGGAAAGGGAAAAAGATTAATTAAACAATTGGTTTTGAAAAAGGGCTAAATTTTTAGGGTTTTGGGCTTGATCCAGTCTCGCTTTCATTTGCACTCAATCTCGCTTTTAGGATTCGGTCATGGCTCAGTCTTGCTTATATGGTCATGGTGTTGGACTTGTTGCAGACTTGACAATGGTGGCCTTCACTATAGCCCAGTTGTAAAGCAGTACTACGGGACACACCGAGCCAACATTTAAGAACTAGCGCTAACTATGTCTGATTGATGATTGATGATCACATTTCTTCACCTCACTGTTTTCTCCCATTTCCTGTAAAAAAATTGCATTTGCAATTACATGGCAAACTACGGCTGATGGTTGACTGGGCCTGGACAAAAGGGAGCAACAGTTGGTAATAGTTTAAAACTGCAAAAATGCTGCATTAAAAACGGCTTGTTGTACTTCAGCATGGACTAGACACTTGTCTTGGTCTCAGCCATCTGTCTTGGAAAGCATGCTAACTTGCAATCAAGAAACTCAAGGGTTAAACTGGGCCAGAGCGTACCATAGCAGAGCTACAGCAAATTGGTTATTGATGTTAGGTATGATGGTTGGAGTTTTCATTAGTTTGAGAAGCAGGTTTCCAAATCTGATTGAATGATATTGAACGCTTTTTGCACAGATTCTTCAAAAATATATAATAGATGTAATATATCTAAAATATATTTAGATTGTATCATTTTGATATTAGCATTTTCCAATTTAGATTCAAAAATACATTTACTAGTGTCTGACACAGCCTCTTTACTCTAATTATATTTGTTTTGATGAATAAATATCTATGGTTTTATGTTTTGGACAATTCATCTACTTCAAACATGGAATTGCACTGAATTACATCAATTTATTGTATTTTTTAGTGAGCATTTTAACTAGCAGCTCATTTTGTTACAATCAACCATGCCTATGAGGCGAGGTGTAACTGTTGCACACACTGCTTTCAGCTGAATTGTTAAAAAAATTATGATAAAGCTTACATTTTAATTTGTTCATTTATAAGTTCAAATACTATGCAAAAATACATCTGTTATGTTGCCTTATTCTTTTCCTACTCCTTATTTTAATGGATTCATTTGCTATTTATGAAACCTATTCACTGTTTTATTTATAGCTCTTCTATTATCATTTCTTATATAAAGGACAGGAACAAAAACAAAAAGGAATATATCTGCTGCCATCACCCTGTCAAGAAAAGTCCCTTTGTTCATGTACATAAGACAGAAGATCCTCAAAAGACACAATAAGCCAAAGATGAACAAACAAAAAGACAAAAATAGAACATATGACTCACTCTTCATACATGCTGTTCAAAAAAAGACATAGCTAAAAAAAACCTCACCTATGAACTCGAAGACTTCCTCAAAGTACTGGCGGAGGTTCTGCTTGCTGTTATCAGTGGCAGGGATCCTCTTGTAGCGCACCAGACCCGTGTCCACATGGTACAGGGGCAGGTGGGTGGTGACGTTTACCACGTAGCCAATGTTCAGTCGCAGCAGCAGGTCCAGGTCCTGCGCATCCCTCTCATTTCCCAGGAAAAGGAACGGTAGGATGGGGCTGACCACAGCGTTCTCCACATCTGGGGTCATCACACTCTCATCCGACAGAGACGCGGGGAGGGAGGAGGAGAGCGGAAGGGAGAGGTGCACTGGCAGAGAAAAACAGAGACCTTTTCATTATCTTGTCCACTGTGTGAAATAAATGCACCTGTTAGTAATAGTTAGTAATTAGGTAAGAAAGTGTATGGAGGAGTGTGGTGTTAAATAGAGACCATCATACTGAAACAACTCTGTAAAACCTATCCATGTAATGGGGAACCAGATTTGCACATCTTACTTAAATTGCACTCATTCTGAATATGACCTCATGCTTATGTAATTGCAACAACATGCAAACATCATAGTGCATTAGACTGCAGTGCAGAAGAACATAAATCTTTCTCAACTTTGACATAACTTTGTTCTATGTGACTCTGTGAGATGAGCAGTTTATAAAATATGTAAGAAAATCACAGAATTTCCGATTTCATGATATAAATAAGGAAAATGCTTAATCTCCTGCCAGAAGGGGTTTGGTGTCAGTGACCCCATTTCGCAAGAAGAATCTTATTTCAAACGTTATAATCCTTCTTTCTCTTATCCCGTTTGCTTTCTCATTTTGCCTCTTTCCCTCTTACAGCTTTTGTTTGAAACCACAGCGATATTAACAGTCATTATCTTTTGGCTCTTCCACAAAAAAGCAACACATTACATTAACACACTAAAAATCAGGCAGGCACAATCAAATTGTAAATTTGATAGAGAGACATTCAGGCAGAGAACATTTAAAAATCAGGGCTAATGCAGAAAATACATAAGCACATTTAGAGAATGAAGACATGGCACCACAGAGAATGGACAGTATTATTATACATACATTGTACCAAGATGTCTTTAGAGATAAGAGTTGGTCATTTACTAGGCTAATTACAAATATGACTCTGAGATTGCGGCTGAAATTACATGCCAGAAGGCAAGTGTGGCTCTTGTACATTACTGGCAGCCATAGCTTGAATGTGCAGCTACTGCAGTGCTGAAGACACTAGAATACAACCTGTGGGCTACAACCTGCTCACACAAGCCATGGAGGAAGTTATGGAATTACTGAAACTTTGGAAGACAACCATATCTGCACCTCCTCTATATAATCTACGATCCAATTCTTTTCCCATTTCTACCATCTGTCTCCTGTTTATTGCAAAAATTAGTAGGATGTCAGAGGAACTATTAGGATGAACTGTTTATGAAAAGGCCTTGCATGAACTGACTTAATATTAACTGTTTATCTACCTTCTAGAAACAACAATAAAGAATAGCTTGGTATTACAAGCAGTACATGCATTTGTTATGTTCTGCATGAGTATAAAAAGGCATCCTTACCTCTTCCATTCTCCTCATCTTCTTGCTCTCTGTTGAGTGAGTTGAGGACCAAGTGAAGTGACTGGGCAGAAGGTAAGGAGTGTCCACCTTCCCGTTCTCTCCCTCTGGGTTTGGGTTTGATGAGAGTACCAGGGGCAGAAGGTGGAGGAGAGAAAGAGGGTGGAGACTCAGAAGGGGGAGAGCGAGGGGAGGGGGAACGTGGAAGCATATCATCATCTAACCCATCATCATCCCCCATTCTTGCATCTCCTCCCTTGTTCCAGAGCCTCTTGAGAGAGTCTCGGCCTTGGTCTCTGCTGCTTCCTGAGCCCATAAAGTCCAAAACTGCCATCTTGCCTTGCTGGAGCCTTCGTCGTCCTGCGTGGTCGGTCAGTTGGGAGCGAGTGAACTCTAGAAGATTCCGACAGTCTAGAATAACAGGACTAGTTCCGTTGCTGCCACTCTGGTCATGACCTATGCAAGACCGTGCTGTTCCCACCCCCATTGCAGCATTATGATGATTTGGTTGGGTTTTAGAGCGAGTCATCTTCTTTGCAAGTTCTTCAGGCCAAATTGTGCGCACGCTGTAATCATCATCATCAGGTTGGTACCCTCCCATGGTATGTGCCCCAATACTGTGGCCCATGTTGGGAGGCTTCGCTCTGTGAGGGTTAAAAGTCACGACTATTGGGTCACTGCTGCAGTAGCTGCAGGTGGAGCTACCAGTCTGACTTGCCTTGGGATTGCATCCACTGACACAACTCTGCAGGGCACGCAAGGGGGCAGATGAGGACAGTGGGGCACAGGGCAGGCAACCACCAACCAGTTTCTTACGAAACGCGGCAGGACTCTCAAAACCTCTGCCTTCCCCAGAACAGGATGCACATCTTAAGGGCTTTAGAAGCCCTGTGCGGCAGTCTGAGACAGTGCTGTTGGATGAGGAGGTGTTGGTGGTGGAGGCTGTGGATAGACATCCACCTAACGTCTTCAGTCCCATGGTGGCGTCACCTCTCTTATTTGAAGTAGCTCCTTGGGCTTGGGAAAATGAGGATGGGCTTCCAGTACCACCTTGACAGCCAGCAGAGTGACCTCTCCCTCCTCTACAGCGCACCAGCTTCCAACAGCCACAGTTGAATGGTCGAGAAAAGTCAATTGTGCAGGTGTGGTCTGGGCTAGGAAAGCCTCCACGAGAGGAGGTGGGAGAGAGAGGCAAGCCGTGAAGAATCTGGGGGCGTTGCTCTCTGGTACGGGAAGGACGGGTTTGACTGATGTGCTGGAAGGAGGAGGGGGCGTGGAATGGGACGGAGGGTGGGGCAGCTGGGTAGTGGGTGTTTAGGATGGAGGCATGGGGTGATGGGGCAGAGCTATGGTGGCGGGGTAGACTGTGGGGGTTGGGAGGCTGTTGGACAGGTCCCAGTTTGGAATTCTCTTTGTTACCCAAAGAAGGCACGTCCCTATAGTTGGCAGTTGCAGAATGAGACTTCAGTGACAAGTCTTCTTCTCTTGCCCGCCTAGGTTTTGATTGCTGTCTTTGAGCTGGAATAAATTCCAGGACCCCACCAGGTGACACTGCTAGGTGATTCTGATGGTGGCTACCGTGCTGGGTCTTGGTCTGAATCAGGTGCCTCTCAGCTGGCTCTGAAGACTTTCCTCTTGGTTTCCTGTCACCTTGCCCCGGATCCACATGCAGAGACACCCTCTTGCTTCTGCCTTCTCTGACACTCCCACCTCGAGTCAAGCTGCTACTGTGCCCTTTGTCTAAGTGCGTACCTCCTTTGTCCACAGAGACTTTAATATCAATGGTATGTGTGTGCTTGTGAGGTCTGGGACCCAGAGTCACAGTCCCATTGCTGTGACAGTGACTAGGGACCCTGGTGCTGTCCTCTGTGGTGGCACCTCTTTCGCCCTTGGCTCTCTGAGAGCGGGATAAGTGCCTGTGCCTGCATTCCAGGGACAGAGAGTTGGAGGGTGGATAGGGACGGGGTGGAGGAGGTTGGGGCTGTGGTGAGCGGGGTGGGGGCTCGTTGTGGGTGGTAAGACGTTGTGAGGAAGACTGGGAGGTTAACGGTGGGGAGGCCACACGCAAGGCCAAGCTTTTAGGCCGCTGAATAACCACTATGCGCTCGTCAAGAGGGAGAGGAGGCATCTGGGGCTAAGCAGAGCTGTGTATTTATAGGTCAGAAAGAAAAGGAAACATAGAATGAATTAGTTCAATAGTGCTTATTAATTCTGGTATTTAAGTAAATATAGAATGTATACACAGTTTGCACATTTAATACATGTTTATTTAGAAGATTGCTCAGTATTAGTCACAGCAAGCACAATTACACGAACAATTGTGATGAGTAATGCACAGAAGCTAAGCATAGTTTCTGTTGGTCATCCACAACCTTCCTGTTAATTAAACACCAAAAACAACAGCGAACAATACATGGGATTGAAATCACAGACTTGTCAGTAAAAAGACAATCCCCATAATACATAATTAAATAGCTTTTGCACGCTAATGCTAAAGAAGAAAAATACTTGTCAAAAAGACAACATAATCATACAGACATTTACAAAAGAATCCAATGGAATTTGTTTGTTAGGCAAGGAGGAGGGGAACATTTACATATTTCAAATTTACTTTAAACAAACAGCCAGTAATAATGATACTATAAAGGCAATATTCTATACACTATACCAACTTATCGTTTTTATACAGTGGTAACTAGTAACATTAGCCATAAGCATTATGGAATGTCAGAGGAAAGTCTGTAGATAAGGGGGCGAGAGAGAGAGAGAGAAAGAGTGAGGGAGAGGGAGGGAGGAGGGAAAAGGAGGACTGGGAGAACAAATACAAGATGTGACATGGCTGAATCAGCCATAGACCTCATGGGAGGGACACGCATGCAAAACTGCACTTCAGACGTACACATACACTCCACTCTAGGACACAGTCATCACGCCGTGCTTTTAATCCCACATGCATACATTCACGCACAGAGCCTGGTGACGGTCTCCTCATCCTCTTTCTTTTTTCAGCCTTGCCTTTTGTAGCCTGTGGTGAAGGGGGTGGTGGTTACATTGACCCAGATTTGTCATGGTGCAAGTCAACATCACTCTGATCACTTTCGCTCACACCATAAACGCACCTCATCAGCACTACCACACAAAAAAACTACATGGCTAATGAGTTTTCTTTACATCACATTGATGCCAGAACAGCTCACCCTTACACACTTACTGTCTAAGCAAAATCATCAATTATCAAATTTCAAGGGCTGTGTAAATAGTAAATGTTGTAGGCAGGCAAAGTGTAAAATATACATTAAATAATTAGCCATAAATGTGTTGAATGATGACTGTCAAAAAACAGATGTTATAGGAAGAAAATTATTTAAATTTATATGGTCTTTGGATACTCGTTTAGCAAATTAAATAGTATTTAAACCACACCCTTCAAAACAAAAAGTCCATAGATCTTTATATATACCATTTTAGGAAAAACTCTGAATTAGGACAGAACCTTGAAATATGTAAAGGTTTTTCATGCTCATTCATTTTCTTTGAAGACTCCACCTCGTAGTCAATGTACAGCTGATATATGGAAAAAACAGCCTGTTTTGAATCCATATCATGAGAGAGAGAACCATGAAATTTGCCTATATCCAGCAACTCATGAACAGCCGTTTAGCCCCGCCCATTCATTTTGAAGATCTGAAGAGTGTTTAGCCTGGATTGCTTTTTAAATAAGGTAACAGAAGGCACCCAATGAAGAAGAAGATAATTTGCATATCATTGCTGTCCAAAAAAAAAAGTCTCAATTTTTTTTTAATTTTTATTTTTCTATTTCATTTGATCATATCAACTGCCAACTGCTTTTTACATTGTGTGAACATTTCATGAAGAATAGCCAAGGGAAATGTTTTATATATATATATATATATATATATGTGTGTGTGTGTGTGTGTGTGTGTGTGTATGTGTGTGTGTGTCCACGTGTCACCAAATACGCTTTTGAAAGCTCAACGTTTCCTTGCATGGTCAGTCGCGTCGTTCTCACACACGCTCTACACATCAGTGAACAAACAGCCTGCGTCAGCTGCAGGCCTCTGAACTACAGCCGCGTCCCTCCGCTCACACAGGAGCCGCAACTCACAGCAGCCTCTTTTTCATTCTTTTCGTCCGTTTATCGTCACAAATGTTTCGCTAGTTCACGCAGAGCAAATTCTCCGTGCCGATAATGAATAAGGTGGAGAGCGGAGTAGGAGAGGATTTCGCGCATCGTCGCACATCATTACGCTCATACAGCTCCAGCCTCTCCGTCACTTTCTATCAGCGGCAAAGCTAAGCAGCGCTCTCTCTCTCTCTCTCATCCTCTCTCTCATCCCTCTCTCTCATCTGAGCGCAGGAACAGCGACTGGGCCTTTGTTCATACAACCGCTAGCACTGCCCTTCTGAAAATGACCAGTGCAGCTGTTGAGCCAAGCCCGTTAAGGTGTTTTACTGAAACATTCAGGATCATATAGTAACGTCTACAGACGTTACGTGGTTGTACTCTTTTTCTGCAGTTCTGTTTGGAATTTTCCGCTCCACCTTAAATGGTGCAGCAGTTCCATTCTGGCTGTGCAGGCGCCAGAGTGTAAGTGCCGCACCATTTAAGGTGGAGCGGAAAATTCGAACGAGAATCTGCCTAATAAGACAACAACCTGTTTTTATCGATTATAGTCTGTGACTAAGACAATAATAAGGCCTAAAGGGGTTCCTCGGAACAGAGCCTCTGTGCTATGTATTGACGGAACGACCTGTTAGGCCATGCTGTCTCGCTCATGCTCGCTGTGGCTCGTCCGCCATGTGAACAGGCTACCTGTCAGAAAAAACAATGATCGTATATGCAGCCACGCAGGCCCGAGATGTCGCGCCTTTATCGGTTTACTGCACGCAGATGAGGCGAGGCTAAGACGCCATATGCTAAACCAAAGAATGAGGGGGAAACGGTACTTACGTTATACTCGGTAGGTCCTCTGTATCGTCATTATTTCTGCCCGCTGTTACCCGAGTGCTTCTCCAGCGCCTGCTCCGCTCCGCTGCATGGTTACATGGCTAGCTGCGGTTTCTTACGTCCTGCATGGACAGAGCGGACATTGCGGTCTTACTGAAGATCCTCACTAAACCGTTTCCTCATGGACGTTCACAGCGCGCGTGCGGGATGCGCTGGACCACTCCGTCACCGACCGACTGTATGCATGTGTGCATGCATGCCTGCGTGTATGCGCTCGCGAACCCCACAGTGTGACCGTAGACGCGCGTGGACGTGCGCTGTGTTGTGAAGCGCGTGCGCGCGGGCGGACAAGAGGAGGAGGAGGAAGAGGAGACCGAGGATGCTGGGGATGAAGGTGGGGTCTCCAAATGCATGACGTCATCCCAGTCCACTGGCAGCCAAAACAAACGACAAAATGTGCACGAAAGGCAGCGGGTTAGCGGTAATTACAGCTTTTTCTGAGTGCGGCCAAATAAAGGCGCCCCTGCGTCGTTCACTGCTCTGAATAGAGGGAGGGAAATAGCAGCCTATCGCACCAATATCACCACAGCTCGATACGATCTATTGCATAACAAATGATGATGCTTTAGGTAGACCGTGTCACGTTTTTCCTGCCGTCAGTTCAGCTTCTAGCTCGACTTTTTCTTCTAAGAACTACTAAATAAGTAAACAGCCCAAACAAATAGCTTAGATAAATAAATACATTTGCACGCATGTTGAAAGCTAGGGACAGGCCTTTAATCATAAGTAGATTGCTTTATTATTTTAATAGAACTGTGTTACAGTGACCAAGTATAACAGTTCTTCAGATATATTTTCACTCTTTCATTTGATCACAACTTCAAAATCTTTTTTGCCTAAAATTCTGAAACATACACGGTTAGAAATAAAGGTGCTGTGCAGGTGCATTTTTCATTCATCAAGTGACAGTTTAGTACCTTTATTTGAGAGTGTAGGCCATGCAGCAACTGACCAAAGTAACATTTGTTTGAAAGGGCGCACATTATACAAAACTGCGATTCTAACGCAGTATTTACAGGTGTACGATATGGTAAGAATATAGTATTGTGACACTTCAAGAAATTTATTTTTAAATTTCTTTTTCAGACATATTTTCACAGGACAACACTATAGAAAAGAAACTTGGATGTAACTTAAAGTAGTCAGTGTGAATTCACTATGGTGAATTCACCATTACACAAGACATTAGCCCTCAACACAAAAGACTAGGGTTCAATTCACTACTCATGCAAGATGACCTTTATTATATCAAAAGCACACCACGAGCAAAAACGTATTCCAAAAGGCATTCCCTAGCTCAATCGTATCTTAAAATTCATATAAATTTCACATATGAGGCCTTAGGCTAAGGATACGGCGAAGTTCATCCATAACCTGGTCCACGAAAAGAAGAACACACAAAAAGATTTAACACAACATGTTCAAGTTCTAGTTAGGGGCATACATGAAATAAATACATTTGCTTACATGATCTCCTCCTTTGAAACAGGGTATGCTTGCAGTATGTTAGCTGGCCTGTCTTGGTCTCTCAAAGTGTCAGAGTTGATGAAGGCTCTACGAGCATAAAACTCAAGGTCAAGCTGTTGAGCAACTGCCTCCTTATTAGGTTTCGGTCTTTTTAACATCTATTGCTGGGTACGGTAATGTCTTGCTTGACTTTGCTGACTATACTCATTTAATTTCACCATTTACAACTAAACATTTACACTGTACATTTTGCTTTACTAAGGGGGGGATTTTTTTATACCCTTTGTATTCTAGATCCTAACTAGTACAAATTGTGTTAAAAAAACTATTATGAATAAATAATTTAAGCAGCATGATGGCAGGTTCCATGACAACAGAATTAAATTACACTGAAATGTCTAACACACATTTTTACCGTATTGCCCAGCACTAAATCCAAATATGAAATACTTTACCTACTGGAAAGTACACAGACATTTAAACTTTATACTGTAGTTCTATAAATAATATTTATAGTTCAGTTTTCATGATCGATCATGGATGGTGTACTGTGTTTTCCACCACTGAAACTTAAAACTGGCTTTTGAGACATTAATGAAAAATTGGCTCACAAATGGAACAAACACTTACTCAAGTGTGTTTGCAGTTCACAGAGTTATCACGAAGCATTGGATAACACTCCACAAGCCGCTTTGCCATAACCTGGACATCATTTTTGGATGGATACATGAATTCAGTAGTAGTTGCTCTAACGATGGACACCATATTAGTCAGTGTGTTCCTCACTAATCAGCAGTGAAGTTCTGAAAGAGTACATCCACCTTCTTGGCCAACACGCTGCATTTCAAAATACTGCTTTCTAAAATGTTCCAGCTCACCGTCAGTATACACAACATATTCAGGGTTGGGCAGCTGCAGGGTTCTCAGAGGGTCCAATGTCTCTTGCACATCAGGTTGGGGAGGTGTAGAATTGCTGGGCTGATGAGTTTTTGAAACACAGGGGTTGACTAGTACAGTGGCCAGCCCTCTGCCATTTGAACCATTCTCCTGATTAGGGGATGCTGCCTGCTGCACCTGCTATGGAACATTAAGTTAATATTACAATTCATAAACTTAAACACTGGCAGCATTACTTAGCTGGTAATCACAAGTTTAACACGCAATTTTAACTACAAAAGCTTTCAGCTACAAAAGCTGTAAACTCCACATCATACAGTGATAAATCAATTAAAAGCTGATTATTTATTGTAATTATTATGATTTTGTTAATGATTATTTGTTCAAACTCACTGAATGCTGATGGTGAAAGTGCAGTGTAAGCTGACTTAAATTACTGTGTACCTCCTGTTCCTTGTGAAACAGGTTCCATATGGCTTTTCTCCTGAGAAAAATGTTCAGGTCTAGGAAAAAGATCACAGATGTCTTCACAGGACAGAGCTGGTAACAAGGCTTCACTGATGTTTGCAGCTAAAAATACAACATACAAACAAAATAAAAGTATTAAAAGATGTTTAACTTCTCATTAACCTAACCCCCCCCCCTCAAAAAAGAAATAAATAATAATAACAAGCATCTTGTTTATATGTTTGATGTTAGCATCTTATCTTTGAGTGGGCTTACATTGTACAGGGGTCATGTATAAGCCTAACTCCCATGTTTTCTCTTTTCTGGTCTTAATATAATTATTTTTGATAATAAATAGATTACATAAATCATACTATATAAATGCATCAATATTAGCATGTATACTAATTTCAGTAAAATATGATATACACACCTGCACCACTTTGAATATGAAAAAAAGCACCACAGTCACTTCAGTCATTTACCACCACACAATTAACATGAATAGGCAGCAGCACATTCACGTTAACTTATCTAATACTTTACCTTGTAAGGTAGCCGTTTATATTGCGTCGTTTTTTCCATAACAGACATCTGAGGGAGATGTTTCCAGATATGTAGCTAACGTTTCCAAGGGTGTCCTAGCAAAAGTCAGATATCCAACTTTTAGCTAACCTAGGTAGTTGGCTAGCTCACAGAGGTAGCAGAGCTTACAAGGACATTTGACATTAGTGAGCTAGGCTAACCAACTAGTTAGTATAATCTTACATTATGTTTTATGATTAACTCATGAAAGCTAATAGAGTTAACTTGGTAATTTTCGCATATACTGGACCTCTGAGCTTCAGAAAGCACTGTTCTCCATTCAGGTCCGTTAACGGACGTTCCCGCTTTCTCGGGGGAAGAAGGGCCTAATCGATCCGTAGTACTACGTCCGTAGTGTCTACATCCGCTGTTAACATAATGGGCTATAAATTTATTTAAATTTACTAACAAACTTTAAAACATAAGGCAGTTACAGTACTCTTGCAACATAAACCCCTTATTTCGGTGTTGTATCCATTTAATGCATTACCCACTTGATTTACAACGTACCACCCTTTCCTACTGATGTAACCTTCCGCCACTGCAGCCATCTTTCTCGGGGTCTGCTGTGTACATCTAGAAACGCTCGAATGCGCCCGAGATAAAGATGTTTCGAGGATTTTGATGTACCCAGCATTCATTCAGCACTTGAGGCACGCGAACCCAGCACAACAAGCATACCAGGTTCTGTTAGTGATGCTGGCTGCTCGGCCGCCGAAAACGCCCCAGGTCACGCCGCTCCAGCTCCATCAACTTCTACTGAAGACGCAGCACTTACTACCCAGGCGGAACAGCATGAAGCACTACTTGAATCGACACAAGTAAGTTACCAACAAAGTTTGTTACGCAGCAGAGTACTTGCGCAGCTTATTTGTTTATTCCGTCTAAGTTAATAACCCCTTCGCCCGTAAGTTTCTGCTGTCTGTGCCAGTCTGCCCTTTTAACGAATTAGTCGATTCCTGTTGAGTCGATTATTCAATGAGTCGGCGTCGACTCGACCGAAGACTGAACGTTGACGTGCTTGGACGTCAATCGACTCGTTGTTCTTTCAGATTACTTCACTCAAGCCTTTATTTGACGGTGCCTGTGATGCACGCAACATAGTTTAATCCCTGCTGTGTCATTTAATATTTGTTTCGTTGTTGAAGTGAAGTGGATTTAACTGCCTTATTCAGCCTATATTCGAATCCCACCTGTGTAGTCGTGAAATGGTTAAGATATCAAATAAATGTGATATTCATTAAATATTAAAGATGAGGTTTATTAATATTAATGATGCTTGGTTTTATCTCTAGCTGGGAGTAAGTGCTATACATGAAGAGCCTGATGTGAATCTACTGAGGAAACATGCCGCTGCCTTTGTGCTTTCTGCTAGAGAGAAACACCGTTTATCACAGGTAAGAGACAATAGTGAAAGAAGAAAATAACTTGCCTAAAATTGGCAGTTAATATGTGTTGAATATACTGTACATACACACTGCAACTGGCTCGTGTCAATCAGGTACTGTTACTGTGCTATAATTATGCAATAATAAGTGTGAAAAAATGTGTGTTTAAGATATTACATCAATTTAATTAATGGTTGCTATTAAATTGAAAGCTCACAACCATACTATTTTTCTGAACCAACTAAATTAAATTGTGTATATATTGTCAAGCATTACATATGCATAATTAAGCAACCATACAGTTAAATTATGGGCTGACTGATACAGATACTGCACAATTTGAATAATGTCAGATGCTGTTAATGAATAAGGCGACAGTGTATTACATGACCTTTTTGCTTCTCCCCCAGAGTGCAGTCAATGATATTGTAGCTGTGTGCAGCACTACCAAGCTTCACTGCTCGACAGTTTGAAGAATCAGATGGCACGAGTATTTCAGAGGCATTCAGAAGTTACAGTTCAGCTGCTTAGTGAGTCAATGGACATTTTTGATAATTTTGAAGACCCATTTGCCAGAGTTTCCACTACATATATGCAAGACTCAACTGCCAAGGAGCTGTTTGGGGTAGTTGAAGCACAAGAAATTAAGATTGCCCAGTCTGCATGCTATAAAGGACAAGGACCCTCTCGTGCTCCTGCTATTAGATCTGAGTGCATTTACTACATACCTTTGATCAAAAGTTTGGAGCAGTTGCTTTCACATCCTGCGGTTCTGTCCATGTTTGATAAAGATGTAGAGACATGCAGGGCTGGATTTTTAAAGGACATCATTGATGGTGATATTTTGAAATCACATCCATTGTTTTCTGTTAGACCCAATGCCCTACAGCTGATACTGTATACTGACAAAATAGAACTGTGTAATCCCCTGAGGTCACATGCCTCAAAAAACAAACGTCTAATGGTGTACTATATTTTAGGGAATATAAATCCTAAATATAGGTCTAAGCTGGCTGATATCCATCTACTTGCTATTGCAAAAGCAACTGATATTGCTCAGTGTAGCGTTGATGTGATAGTGAATAGAATACAGGAAGATCTGAATTTGCTGTACAATGAGAGAGAATCAGAACAGTGGTGGGTGAGAGAATTGAATATGGAACATTAGTCTCTTTTTGCGGTGACACCTTGGCTCAGCATGAGGTTACAGGTTTTAAAGAGGGAGCTGGATTTTCATTCTGTAAATGCAGACACTGTGAGTGCAGTTTTGAAGACATGCAGCTTTACTTTGATGAGGACAACTTTGTTCAACGGACATTAGGTAGGCACATCAGACGGTGTAATGAAAGTGAGAGGGCCTCTACAAATTTTTTAAGAAACATTTTGAAAACCACGTACGGAATTAACAGGAAAAACAAATTAGTAGACTTTGCTTTTACAAGTGAGTATTTTGACCATATTAACATTTTAAGGCATATTTTCTAACTCCAAGCTGGATAAATTTGAATGCTTAATGGATTTAAGTATAGCAGGTGATGTGTATCTGTGTAATGAGGGAGGGTGTGGCCTAAGGAGGTCAACACCCTATATCAAGGTGTGCATAATTATTAGGCAGCTTTTTTCTTTAGGCAAAATGAGCCAAAAAAGAGAGACTCTGAAAAGTTAAAAATTACCAAGTCTCTCAGAGGGATGCAGAACTCTTGAAAGTGCTAAGATATTGGGGCGTGATCACAGAACCATCAAAAGTTTTGTTGCAAATAGTCAACAGGGTCGCAAGAAACGTGCTGAGAAAAAAGACGCAAAATTACTGCCAAGGATTTGAGAAGAATCCAGCGTGAAGCTACCAGGAACCCATTATCTTCCAGTTCTGTCATATTCCAGAACTGCAACCTACCTGGAGTATCAAGAAGCACAAGATGTTCAGCGCTCAGAGACGTGGCCAAGGTAAGGAAGGCTGAAACCCAACCACCACTGAACAAGACACATAAGCTGAAGCGTCTAGACTGGTCCAAGAAGAATCTGAAGACAGATTTTTCAAAGGTTTTATGGACTGATTAAATGAGAGTGACTCTTGATGGACCAGATGTATGGGCCTGTGCCTGGATCAGTAACGGGACAGAGCTCCACTTCGAGTCAGACGCCAGCAAGGTGGAGGTGGGGTACTGGTAAGTGCTGGTATTATTAAAGATGAGCTGGTTGGACCTTTTCGGGTTGAAGATGGGCTCAAAATCAACTCCCAAGCCTACTGCCAGTTTTTAGAAGACACTTTCTTTAAGCAGTGGTCCAGGAAGAATCTGCATCTTTCAAAAAGATGATTTTTATTCAGGACAATGCTCCATCACATGCATCCAAGTACTCCTCTGCATGGCTAGCCAGTAAAGGCTTTAAAGATGAAAAACTTATGACATGCCCCCCTTCCTCACCTGACCTAAGCCCAATTGAGAACTTGTGGGTAATTCTTAAACGGGAGAGTTGCAGTGAAGGAAAACAGTACACCTCTCTGAACAGTGTCTGCAGGCTGTGGTTGCTGCTGCACAAAAAGTTGATCGTCAACAGATCAAGAAACTGACTCCATGAATGGAAGGCTTATCACTGTTATTGAAAAGAAGGGTGGCTGTATTGGTCATTGATTATTTTTTTTTTTATTTCTCAGAAATGTTTATTGGAAGGTTTTGAGTTGTTTGTTTATAATTATAAAAAAATAAAAAAATAAAAATGTTTTTCATTAGCTGCGTAATAATTCTGCACCATTATAGTTGCCCAATAAATGTGCACATATAGATATTCTCCTAAGAAAGCCAAAACTTCACTTTATTTTTCTTAAACATTCGTGTTTGAGGTTTATTAACATTTTGGATTAACTGTAGCTGGTCATTTATAAAAATAATCCTCAAAAATAAGACTTGCCTAATAATTGTGCACACACTGTATATCATGCATGTAATACTTGAGGGAGTATTCAAGCCCTTACTGATTTAATACAGATTGTACAAATCATGTTGGCACCAGTAATTTCTCTTGCAACCATATCAAACCTCAACTCACTTAACAAGCAGCACTTAGTTAACATGAAGCAGTTGTTTCCTGAGAACAATATAGCACCAAAGCAGCATCATCTGGTGCACATTCCAGCATAGATTAAAGCTTTAGGTCCAATGGTAAGACACATGTGCATGAGATTTGAATCTAAACTCTGCTTTTTCAAACAGTGGTCATTGAAATTAAATTTCAAGAATGTATGCAAGTCTCTGGTAAAGCACAACCAGATGTATGAATGCTGTCCAAATGTCAGCAGCATGGAACACCCAATTTTTTCAAAAGAGGAAGCAATGGGACCAGTGTCTGATGTGAGAGATGCACAATATGTACAGGGTAAACTGAAGGATTCTTTGGGTGTAGAAAAGGTGCACCATATTGTGTCTGTAAAATGGCTCGAGCTGAACGGCAATAAGTGTGTCTGCCAGAAGTCAGTGATTGTTATTGATGAAGTTGAAGGTTCCCCTGTATTTGGACTTATAAAAGACATATTCATTGCTGAATCTTCATTGTATTGCTTTGACTGTCAAGTGTATGACACTGTAGCTTTCAATCGTGATTTTCTTTGCTATGAAATTGAAGTACCACATCTTGCTCAAGCTTCTGAGTTAGTTGACGCTGATATGATTGTTGACCACACATCTTATTATGCCATTAGCTTTAAGAACCACACTTACATTCCTCTGAAATACTGTCCCGGTGATGTGATTGGCATACACAGGTGCACTACTGAATGCTAGTATAAAGGCCTTTTAAGGTTTAGTTGTTATGAGAAAAAACAGGTAGAGGGAACAGGCAGTGTTTGAAATAGAGTATCTATTCTGTTCTGTTGCATTCTTTGTTTCATCCAGTTTTTTAATACATCATGAATGCCTGTAAACTATGTGCTTTTGTATAAAGGCATTCAATGTATGGTTTACTATATAAATATGATGGTGTGTTTTTATAGTATGGCAGTTCATTGAGTTGTAGCCCCTGTATTGTGATCGCCAAGTTCTTGCCAATACACAACCTGAATACAATGACTGGCTAATTTACATGAAATTGAATTTCTCATTACTCATTGTTCGTATTTTCAGCTCTATTTCTTTTCATACTTTATTATCCTGCTGTCAGTGTCACTAAAGTCCTGAGAATGAACGGCCACCCAAATAATATCTGCTCTGTGGTGGACCTATGGGGACCTGAGCATTGAAGAACAGGTGAAAGGAGGATAGTAAAGTATGCAGAGAAACAGATGGACTACCGTCTGTAATTATACTACAAAGTGTGTATAACTACAAAGTGTTCCTATATGCTCAGTGGAGCTGAAAAAATAGACAGTGAGTGTAGAAGGTGGCTTTTAATGAAGTGGCCAGTCAATGTTTGTAATCAACTTCTAAATTTAAAAATGTTCTGAAGATAAGACATCTGCTTATACAGAATGTTTTTACACTGTTGTACTGATGTTTTCGCTCTGTTTGTTATAGAAACAATGCACTCTGCCACAATTGCAAACAAAATAATCCCAATAATATACTTTTCAGTCACATAAAGTGTCATCAGTTTTATTGGAAAATATATTAAATGCATTTAAGTCTTGTATTTCTAGTCTTGTATAAGTTTTAAGAACATTGTATTCTTAAATTAAGTAAGGTTGTCTTGAATTTCTTTTTTATAGCGGAGAGCCTCAAAAACTTTCAGTAATATGAAACAAATTTATTCTTTCATTTTAGGAAGTCCTTATAATTAGAAACAAAGTCTTAATAAGATAATCATAGACAAAGTTTCTAAAAACTAGAATATTTATCTTACACATACAAGTCAGTTATTCTTAGATGAAAAAAAGCAAGACCTACTGTTGATTTTTCTTGCTTGATTTCGTTTTTTGTAGTGCACACAAAATATTGACTCTTTGAGCACAATTTGGACACATTCACTGTGAGGTGTACTTAGTTGTGTTGCCAGCTATTTAGACATGAATGGCTGTGTGTTGAGTTATTTTCAGAGGACAGTAAATATATACTGCTATACAAGCTGTACACCGACTATTTTAAGTTACATCCAAGTTTCATTTCTCTAGTGTTGTTTCATGGAAAGATATGATATTTGCAGAAATGTGAGTGGTGTACTCACATTTGTGAGATACTGTGTGTGTGTATATATATATATACATATATATATATATATATATATATACAGAGAGAGAGAGCACAAAGGCAGTGGCATGTTTCCTCAGTAGAATCACATCAGGCTCTTCATGTATAGCACTTACTCCCAGCTAGAGATAAAACCAAGCATCTCATCTTTAATATTTAATGAATATCACATTTATTTGATATCAACATCTTAACCATTTCACGAGTACACAGGTGGGATTCGTATATAGGCTGAATAAGGCAGTTAAATCCACTTCACTTCAACAACGAAACAAATGTTAAATGTTCACTCTCCAGTCCACAGTGTCCACACATAGAATCTAAGCTGCAGTCCGTTTTAAATTAATTGTTGTTGTCACAAAAAACAATGCACACGTTTATCTATTCAGCCTACAAAATTTAGCCCCACCCATTCACATTGATGTGATAGTAAATTTCAAGAAAAATGTAGGAGCTCTTTAAAACTTTTTCCACCTTCAATGTTTTTTCCTCTACTATATACCAGCAGATGGCAGCAACGTGCATCAGGTTGCAGTCAGTCAGAAATGAGTAATCAGTATGAGGGGAAATAAGAAAATCAGTAATGCTGATGGCTGGTCGAGCCTGGACTCAGACAGACTATCTCTCTTCATGTTTGGGTTGTTTGTTTATGGATTTAAATCTGTAGTTAATCACTGGTTTATTACTAATATTAATTATTAATAGTATTAATATTTTTGTGTGTTGTTAGATGTAAGCTACATCCATAAATTATAGAGGACAATTCAGAAGTCAAATTATTCATGATCAATTTATTATCCAACCACAAATGGAAATTTGCTGAGTTTGAATCATTTCCTTTGATGCTTTTTTATTGTACTAGGATAACTTATTTAATGCTGTGCTTTTTCAGGTCTATAGGTGAGAGTCTATGTCTTAAATATTTATTTGGGATGAATGAGGAATGCAAGCTGGACACAAGTAAGGACATACAATAGAACTGCCCTTGTGTCAGTCACTAAATCTCCTGGCAGTCCTCGTCCTCCATGATGTGTCAGCTGCCTTTGACACTGTGAAACACCAGACACTCATTTCAACACTTTCAGACTCAGCCGTTAGCTGCACTGCTCCCGCTTGGCTCGCATCCCATTGCAAGAATCGATCCTACCAGGTAACCTGAATTCTCATTCTCTCTCTCTCTCTCTCTACCGTGCATACTGGAGTTTCCCAGGAGTCAGTTCTTGGTCCACTTCTGTTCTTCTTGTAGTGTCACTGGGATGAGTGAATAGCAGTAGTGGTTTTTCTTATAACTGCTATGCTGATGACAAGAAGTACTTCTTACTTGCACCCACCACCTCTGATATCTCAAATATGATATCTTCATGGATGGAGACCCACCACCCGAAAATGAATCTAGGAAAGACAGAACTCAATCACCTACCTGCAAAACACTCCTCTACACTGAATCTCTCTATCATTACTGACTCCTTCCCTGCCTGTCCATCACACAGGACTCTAATGTGTGCATGTTTGGTCTTTCTGAATAAGAGCATCTGCTAAATGTGACTGCAAATGTACACCAGAGTCTGTGGCTGGAATGCTCCTGTCCATAACAGACTAGCTTTCAGTCCACTCTGCCGTTACACAGAAAGCAGATTTAGCCATTAATCCAGTTTTCAAGTACTAGTAATGGAATGATTTTTTTACTAGAACTCATCAAATTTTAAAATGTGATAATTACATTTTCACAAGTAAAATATTTTACATGTTGACATTCTAATTATTACGTTTGATTTTGAGCATGTAACTGATAATTTAATCTTTATAGGGAGCTTTGCAATTATGTGCAATTTTTTACAAGTAGCAATTCAGTTTTCATCAGTAAGACAATCAATTAATTAACACATAATAATTAGAGTTTCTGAAAATGTAATTATCATATTCCAGTTCAAATATCACAGGAATCCGATTATTAGATTTATACTAATTAAAAAAATATTTTTTGCTGTTAAGGCAAAAACCGTGACTTCGTGCCTGAGAACTGAAACTCGTCATGCTGAATTTAAGCATATTAGGGTACATTTTTACAGGTTCAATTTAATTTTTACTTGTAATATTTTACGGGATCAGTTTAAATTTCTGGTATCAAGAAAAAGCTAAAGCTAAAGCTCAATCATGCGTCCGACTGGAGCCTGTCTGCAAGGTGAGCCTGCTCTGCTGCTTTCAGCTTAAAAGTCACGCAACAGGTGTTTTTCAGCATCGGCGCTCTGCTTTGCATGTGTGGAGTGTAAACAAAGCTGAGAAAACCGGAATACCCCGCGGCAATATACAGCAGAAGGCAATTGGGGGCTAAAACTAACAAAATAAGATTGAAGTCGGACCAATAAAGATATAAATACATACAGAGGCCACTGTATGACATGCGTGATAAGTTCTTAAGTCCTACTACTTATATGCAGTTAGCTAATGGGCATGGTCGGCGCGCTGTCGAGCACGGGTGGGCTTTTATTTTAAAGGCTGAGAGCGAGTTTGGGAGAGGAAGCCGTTAAGGACTGATTCACGGCTCCTCTCTTGAACGCAAACAACAGCGGTGTCCGTCCGGGCGCTGCAGTCAGATTTGTGGCCGCCCAGCGCGACACCTTGCCTCTGCGTACAAATTGAGTTCGGTCTTCATTGCGATTTACAGTGTAAATATACTGCATGATCTGATTTTAAGTGCAGCTAAAAATCAAACCCCCTACCGACAATTTAAAACATCGACGAGCTTGTCGAAGTCAGCCAGTCAGCTAACGACGACTGTTAGCAGGTGGTTAGTATGGTTTTCAGGCAGCGCAGTCGGGGGTGCTGTGCCAGTCGGGGCATCAGTATGACGGTTTTGCTCGGCGGTTATTAAGTAGGGAGCTCAGTGCTGAGAGTTACTGGATTGTCAAGAACTTCATTTGATTAAAGCAAATAGTCTTGCATGTGGTGCTAAAATTAACGTTACGGATTCTTCGTCGGAACATCGCGGATGTGAGCTTTGCCTAGTGAAGACGGGTGAGGGTGTTAGCTAGCCCGTCAGCTGGCTAACTCAACCCTAAACTTTTTGCACAGACACTTGGACAGCTATTGCTTTGGTCGAAGAGGACTTCCAGATTTAGGTGCTGATGAGCTACCGTCAACTACACTTCACTGTAATTGTATTTTGCTTAAGCGGGGACCCTTTGGATTTTACCACTTGGCCTAACTTGGAATCCTCGGACTCGATTTATACAATCTTTTTAAGTGACTACGAAAAAAAACTGAGCGTTAGACGAACCCGGCTTTTTCGTTAAGTTCGGTTATGTAGCCAGCTAGCCCTGTTTTTCGCCAGTGGTGTCTATACCGACTGAGCCTCATTTTTATCTTAAGTACTTCTTGAGAAATTGACGCAAGAGACGTAGCTGGTAGCGTTAGCTTGTTAGCTTACGTTGACTTCTTAAGCTGTTTAGCCACTTTCATTTGTTACAGTTTGTATCTAACGTGGCTAGCAGTGCATTCAATAGGAACGCAGTCCGATATCCTCGCACACTTTTTAACGTGACGAACGAATCTCCACAACTGTTTCACACTGAGAACCAGCTAATTATGACTTGACCAGCCGGATTCACCAGCCCCGCTGTGCTAGCTTGTGAACTACTTCAGAGCGTAGCTACTAGCCAACGGTAGCTAAGAGTTAGCTGATCTGGCTGTGGACTTCGGACAGTTCAACCCCGATGTCACATCTTATTGAATTTTGAGAGCCGTGAACTCATTCCCAATTTGAAAATCCAAAATGACAACGCGGACTCCAGTGCTACCGGTGATTGAACATTCGAGTAGCCAGGTAAGGATTTTAAAATGTTTGGTCGACCGCGAAAGTTTTCTTACTTCCTTGACTGCCTGATTAGCTTTTACAGCTAGCACACAGGTAGCTAGCCAACGCTAGCTAGCACGTTAGCGACGAACTAGAATACGCGTAGTTAGCAAAGTTGGTTTCTGTTTCGGAATTGACTTGAATGTACACATGGAGCTAACTAGTTGCCTAAATATTGTTCTACACGTTTTACGAGACAAGTAGACGTTAACCCACTCATAGATAAGTTATTGTTATGGCCCATGTGATGTCGACGTAGAAGACTGAAGGTACGTTATTTCAGATTGCCGTGATTTTACTCCTGTGTGGTGGATTAATGTGTTCTGCCTTGATCAACGACTGGGCTTTTACCAGAGACTGATATAGCTAACAAGTTCATTTTTTTATCTGTCGATATCTTCATTCATATTTGACTGTACACGAAGTTCTCAATGTACTTCATTGTGATTACCTATGCAGATAATGGGCATTGTCTACCTAATGCATTTACACTGGCGCTACAGAAACTCTTTTTCTCAAGTGGACAGCTGGATTTGAGCATTACATAAATTTTTTTGTTGTGTATTCATTCATTTAGCTTTGAATCTGAGTACTTCAGAATGCATTAGCTTATTATCCATTATAAATATTAACTATTTTATATGGTCTATGTGAATAGTAATATCTTCATCTAATGTTTGTTTGGCCTGCTTACCTAAATATGAGCCTCTTTTGTTCTGGGAATTTTTTGACTGTGTTGTCTTGGATATGGCAAATGTATAAAAGTGTAATGTTAGGATAAAGTACAAATGAAATGGGCTGTTTTCATCATGTGGCTTTAGAAAGACTGTACAAGTCAAACTCTTAAGTGCTTGCGAGTGTTTCGGTTTGGAGTGTTCAGTTATTTAAAAAGAGTGCAGTGTTTTCACCTTACAGTTTGAACTAATCTTTCATTCCCTAAAGCTCAGAGGTTTTTAATGTGCTTTCTGTTACAACACTTTGACTGGATGTGTGTTAGTCTGCTTTGTGATATAGTTCAGTTTGTTTTCTGAGGGCGGTCTGTTTATAAGGACATGAGCAGTTCTCTTTTAGTGCCATATGGGATAATTCACACCTATAATGAACAGCGTAACTATGACTTTCATGAAATTGAGCTTAACTAAAACTAGGGATGTCTGGAGATACTGTGCTGCTATTAGACAGTTGTAGAGTGTATTCCTAGAAAAATCTAGGAGTAGGGAAGAGGGGTAGTACAGCATTGCTGATCATCACACTGGGCAGGCACAAATGTCTGACAGTCCTCGGTGTCAAGCATTAATTGAGAATACTTGCTAATACATGATCCATATTGTGGTCCATTATTACCGTGATTGTGTCAGAAAACATCCGTGTCTTATGCGTCTGCAGTTGCCTGTTCACAGGATGAAATCACTGCTGTGAGCTAGGGATGGGCAGTATGGCAAAAATATTATATCGTGATGGTTTAAGACATTTTCACAGTGCGTGGTAGCCATCATGATGTTTAGTTTTCCATAGATTTGATAAGATCATATAGACAAAATAGAGCCTGTGCTGCCACATATACAGACAGTATGATAATTCTAATAATAATAAAGCTGCAACTGTAGTGATTTTTATTCAGCGTTTTGCAAAGTGTGCTGCAGTAAATCCAATTAAACAGGCCTAATTATGCTCACATTGTAATAAAACGTAGTTAGTATTCTTTAGTACTGACAGTGTCCACGATATGCTCAGTAAAACATTTTCATAATTTATCGTGAAAATGAGTCACTGTAATCAAAATGCCCACTCCAACTGTGAGCACAGGATTTATAGCTTGTACGTTTTGAAGGAATAAGTTCTACTCAGTTCTGCTGCATGGAAGCACAATTAATTAAATAATTGAAAAAGGATTTTTCCTTTCCCATGTACATGACTTCTATTGTTTACACTGAAATAACACTATTTTTCTCTCAATTGAGTCTTTATACACCATCTTACAATAGTGTGTGAGCTGGAGACGCTAATTTTGATAAATGTGAAAGCCGATCATTACTAATAAGAGGACGGTAAGAGGACCCGACCTATCAAAAAATATATCGTAAATCTGATTACAAGAACCACATTCGAAGCTTGTGTAAAGTATTTGCTATATGCACACTTGTTGACACACATCAATCAAATCAACTCAGATATCAAAAAATGTGCTTTGGATGGACTGTGGAACATACCACTGGTAGGTGAGGCCAGGCGTAAGTGTGTGTAGAACGTTGTAAACTGCCTGAAACTGCTTTAAACGTGGTCTAAAACAAGGGGGTGACTGTAATATGTTTGATAAATTAAACCAAAAACATTGACGAAATGACCAGAATGTACAATGAGTAACTGCGTTCTGTATTAAGTTGTAAAGATATATTTACTGTTTGAACAAATAAAACAAATAAATAAAAACAAATAAAACAAAGCTCAATGTGTGTGAACAGCTTTCAACGTGTTTTTTCCCCCCCTTTAATGTGGTAATTCAGTGTAGTTCTGCAGTCGTTCTCTTAAAAAGTGGTCCCGGAAAACCACTATTTTTAAATGTGCGTTTCTTCTTTTCTTTTCTTTTTTTTTTTAAGCAGGCCTGTGTAGTGGAGCCAGCTGCCTTTTGCACTTCTACGTGTACAATTCCAAAACATTACTCAGTTTGTAACGTACACTCACCTATTTATACGGGAGCTGTGGTGTATTTGATATTAAATCAATGTTGTTAACTAATAACATTGGTCGAACAATTGTTTTTGTCTTAACAGTTGATTATTTACTTTGCTAGTTTTGCTGCTGCTGATGGAGGAGAGTGGGATTTAATCATCATTTACGTAAAAGCACTTTGTAATATTCATGTAATGCACGTGGTGACAGCTAGAAGTTCACCTCAGTTGGGGGTGGTTTGGCTCCTGTTGTCGTAGTACCATAAAAATAAGAATTCACTTGTTCCACAGATGGAACTTGATGACCGTGTGAGGGGCCAAAGTGAAAGTAAAGTACATAAAGCACAGTATTTGATTAATCAGGTTATATGGATTATTCTTTAACAGAAACGACCACATTCAAGAGGTTCAACAATTGTCAGTTTGTATGTAAAATTCATTGTACGTTTGAATGCATGGACTGAATAGATCTGTGCTGTTACATTGGGCAGTGTTTGTTTCTTTAACGATTAGTCTCAGACACTTCGCCCACAGAGGTACACAGAGCATCTGATATCGAGTGTATTTTATGTAAGCTGGCCACAACTATTGGGATTATCTGTACAGTTGTATGATCGCATGTCCGTGCTCTGGGTTTTATCAGTCCAACTAAAAACACCCTTTTTGCAGGCAGTTGTTTGTTTTAACATCAGTGATCCTTTTAAAGCAGAATATGATCACCGGGTTGGAAAAAATTGAGGTTTACATAATGACATCTTTTAAAAAGTTTTCTTTGACATGCGTGGTAGCTAGTGAATGAAGTCCTCCTAACACGCATCACTTTCTGTGCACGGTTCTGCTTTGTGGTAGTTATATGGAGAATCTTTTGCCTCTGTCACACAGAAATAACAATCTTTAATTGGTTGCTTTGCATTTCAGTCTGTGGCCCTTTCTTGGTGCAGTAGGCAGTGGATCACCATGTTGAGCGGGGAAACTTGACCGATTTTTCAGCATTCTGCATGATTAAATTACAGTGTAAACAAAGTCGTTCAGGGTGGTTTGATGAGGAAGTGCTCCATTGTAGAGACGCATGTGTGTCAGAATTGTTCATAGTGGTAGTAGGAAGCTGAACAGCATTTTTAGACTTCAGATACTTCTTGATATTTCCAAACTACAGTACTCAAATACTCATCCACAAAATCTTCCAATATTTCAAGCGTTTGACTGTGAGTCTCGCAGAGCAGGTATGATTTGATTTTAGCGTTTCAGTCCACACCAGCTGTGCTATAAAGTGCGTCTCGCACTGTCAGAAATGTCAAGTCACACGTACGTGCTTTCTGTAGCATTGTAAACTGTTTAAAATGCTGTTTTAGTAAAACTTTCTCTTGTTGGTGTGGTGCATAGGAATCTCTTCACTGTTACAGCAGTTGTCCAAAGTGTTCATTGCCTTTAGACACTATCACGGAAAGCTATTACATGAAGAGCTTAACACAGCGCTGCTTGTTACGATAGTTTTGAGAGTTTTTTATCCTAAGAGGTTTTTTTTTTGTAAATTAGTTTATGATGAGGTGCATGCAGGGCAAATTGGTATAAATAAGGCAGGGTGTTCACTACACGACTTTTAAAATCTTAACAGATTTCTGAAACAGAGAGCATCACAAACTTCATGTCAGTTTGTTACAGAATTTCTTGTCTTTTTGTCAAGTGGGAGCTCACACTAGACGACTGGGTAGGAGTTTCAGCTATGAATAAGACTTCAAACTCCCAGATCTCCTCAGAGATCACATGACACAAACAAAGCCAGACCTACTGGACCTGACCTGATTGTGCTTTTATGTGCAGCAGAAGAAGAAACACGGATGCAGTGAGATATGGAGAAATATTTCGCTACAAACTGGCAGCTGAGCTGAAATTGTAGAGTGCTTTGATGTCTGAATCCAGACATTGTTAATGTGATAACAGCTCTTATCTACCTGTGTTTTACACACAGCTCCTCTGTCAGTGTGCTCTGATGTTCAGACGGTTTTCATGCACGTTTTTCCGCCTTTTAATCTGCTGTTCTAGCTCTCTGATTGGCTGCTGTTTGAATCACTCACTGTCCTCCTCTACAGAAGGACTTGTGAACGTTTTGAGTCGTAAATATCAACCATGCTTGATAATATTGTAGAGTTTCCAATCACTTCAGAGCCTTATTGGAGGTTTAAAGATTGACTCATTTTTACTCTCACAGTATCAGATAATTCCACGCCATCCGTTGCTTCTGATTAAGCTCCTGATTTGGAAAATTGTTTAAGATTGTGAAAATTGGGGCAAATTAGGCAAAAATCGGGCAAAAAATCTTGAAGTGTAGGCTTGGCTTAAAAAATAATTTGTTTCTGGATTAATTTTTATTTTACCTTTAGCAGAATTGCATATAAAATCTTGGACATGCATAGGTTCACTGATCATTTCAGTAAGTTTCACTATAATCTACCATTTCACCTTGTCACAATGATTGCAGTGTTTTGAAAAATCAGTGGAATTCTTTTAAACCCTGGAGGAAAAAAAAAACCTCAGACAATAGTCAGAAGTCTGTCCTGTGAGACTAGTTTAATAACGCTTAGCCTCATTACTTAATCTCAGCCTCTCCTGTCCAGAGTAACATTTCCAGTTAAGCCGGGTGTGGATCAAGACGTGTTCCAGTTGTCTTGGCTGAAAGACCTGAGACACCAGCTTGGTCATCTCTTTGAAAGGAGCACAATACTCTGAAGTAGAATTTTCATACTGCTGAGATTTTGAACCTCAAGTACTGAATGTCAGTTCTTCTATATGTAGTTTCTGTTTAAATCACTAAACAGTTGATAGCTATGCACAAACGCTTATGGACGCTTTTTCACCGTGAGAAGCCGGGCTGTGTTGTCATCTTGAAGAAATATTATACGCCTTTACAGTGCATTTCCCATGCCACCTCAATTACTGTGTTGCCACAGCTACTGATGAATATCTGGATTATAGGATGACATTCTTTTATTTTTTATTTTTGGCACTTGTGCTTCCTTGTCACAAAGCCTAGTAGTCGCACAGAAGGAAGCATTTAGGCCAAACTGTATAAAGCAAGAGCTTTGCGTGGGGTCCCTGCTCCTTAGGGACGGAAACATAGTGGTGTTTCACGGATGAGGAGGAGGGGAAGGAGTCAAGGAGAGGGTTCAGCTGGTCTCTATTTGTGTTCTGGCTGCTACTGCCCTACCCTGGAAATAGCTGCAGTGTGATATTAATACCCTGATAAACGACAAGCTGGCTCACACATCTCTTTTATTTACCCCTCCTGCATATGCTAGAGGACCCCGGTGTTTGCTTTTTACCATCTTAGATCAAGTCCCTTACCAAAAGACTCTTTTTCTGTGACTTTCTTAGAGCAAATTCAGTGTGTCTTAAAATGAATAGGAAGCATTTCTTACATTTGATGTTAAGTGTGCTTTGTGTTGAAAAGCAGTTGTCAATTTCACAATTCAGGTCTGGTCATGTTGTCTTGTTGACTCCACCATTAATCAGAAAAAGTGTGTCATGTGTGGCTTTAAACAAACAGGGGGTCCCTAGCACCACAGTGACAAAGTTGCGTGTCCCAGCCAAGTTGTTTGTGTGTAAAGTCATATGTCATTGAGACCTGCTGGTACGGCTGTGATCTATTTGGAAAAGCAGAGTGTGAGACAAGAGGCGGCAGTAAGGCTGTGGTTGAGGGGGGCCGAGCACTGTTTTTTTGAGCAGCAGATCTCTATGGCAACAGGAAAGTTCTAAGAGAGACGCTGCTAAGCGAAGATGAAACTCAGCTCTTCAGATCACAGCAGTGCTGCCATAACCATTCTTTAGTCTCTTGAATATTTTCCCTCCCATCATGGCTTTTTTTCCCCTCCTTTCTTCTGCACAGTCTACATGAGTGTACCAAAACATTCTGGTCATATGGACTGACGTGTCAGCTGAGTGGTGAACCACAGACTGTCAAATATAAGCAAGGCTGATATGTAAATGATCTATTGACAAGCAGTCTGCTGCAAAGATTTCTCATGTGTGCCATTTTGCTTTCAACTCCATTGAAAGTATTGGATTGTTCTTTTAAAGCTGAGAGTTAAGCTGACATTGTGCTTCGAATGCAAGTGAAGTTTCTAAGCTATATTATGTCTTTTTGTCCAAAAATGATGCTGTGGATTAAGTTTCGGTTCAGTGTGGTGTTTACAAAACATCTCCTGATCACCACAGCATTTGCTTTGAGACCTCCCCCTGAATGTGATTGATCCACTGCACAGAGTCTGCTTCCAGCAGTGCTGAGATATACTTAAAAAGAATGTGATATACATCTACAGAAGCATGTTCTACATTTGTTCTGCTTTGTTTAGTTCCTTCGTCATTTGTAGTGTATGTAAATGCTAATACGCACTGCAGTGGCTTCTTCAGTTTCCTGTGTAACCAGTCATAGGTCATTCTCTCCAAACGCCTCTCCTTTTGATTATATTATATTTTGCTCTTTGTGGTTTGTGTCTAAAGTTATATTTCACCTTTTGCTGTTCTAACAAATGTCAGCCTGCTATTCCAGGTTTGCCAAGTTAAACTTACTGCTCTGAGTTTATCTTTTTGCCCATTGGATGGATTTTATTTGTTCTTTCTAGTTTTCTTCAACGGTTATGTTGATCTGTTTTGTCCAACAAAGTGCAACAAAAATGTAAAAAGGCAAACCATTGCAAAGTAATAATTACCCCTGCATGGGGAAAAAAATAGATTCTTAAATGCAGTCGCAGTGCATGGACAGACAAGGTTCTGAATCAATTCACAATGTCAAAAATCGATTTTCTAAATTGTAATTTATAATGTTGCTGGAACACAAATGTGAAACTTTGAAGTACAGCAGTGTAGCGTCTTTGTGGTGTGCATAACAAAAACACAACTGAATGAGGAAGAAATCTGACCGGCACCCTCTGAATTAAAAGTCGACAACGCAAATGTTAAGAAGAACCATTTTGTCCTTTCAGCAAAAACAAACCACCTTGGGTACCACATTTTATGTCCTGTATGTCTCGGTATGTGCTAATGTCCTAGTATAGGTTAAAATAATATAATATAAACAAAAACACAGATTTACTTTGCTTTAAGTTTTAATTATAGCCACTTTCCTCCCATCCTCAAAAGGAAAAATGTCTTTTAATGTTCGACAATTGTACGAGGATTTAGTCACTTCTCATTCACAAGCTTTTTGATCGAATTTCCCCGTTCCACCTCAAATTCTGCCTGAGGCGGTGGAGTGTACATGTGACACTATTTAAGGTGGACCAGGAAAATTTGAAAGAGAAGCTTCTTCAGAGCTTTTTAGTGTTTGACAGTCTCTCATTGCAAATGTTCCAAATGTTTGTCTTAAATCTCTCTTAGCCTTTTTGTTAACAACTAGCCAGGCAAGACTGAGTTGCTGTGTGACCTGCAGTCTACACGCCAGTTCTAAGTCGCTGAGAACCAGGGCTTTCGTGCCATGTTGCAGACTTTGGAGCTGAGATACAGTGGCTAGTCTCAAAGATATTTTACTGACTCAACGATCCCCACACTCTCTACAACAAGACCATAACTGAAGTTACAATGAAAAAAATGGGTAGGATGGCTGTGCTGTGTGGACATCTATTGCCACAGGATCTTATGTCACCGTAACTGCATATTTTATCACAGATGAGTGGCAGCCTCTCATGTGCTCCAATCAAGAGCAGTGAATGAGAGCCGTCCATTTCACTTGCCACATCTCTTCCATTTGCTTTATAAATAAAACCTGTTTGAAGTCAATTCATTATTTATTTATTTAAAAATAATTTGCTTTAAAAGTACCAAGAAAAAAAAGAGATCCTGTCAGAAATCTTGTATAGAAAAAAGATACATTAAGATGCATCAATAGTCATTTTATAATCACGCAAGAGCCTCTGAATCGTAATTGAATCAAATCGTGAGATGCCTAGAGATTCCCAGCCCTAATCACCACCAACACTGCACCACACCATGATTAGTACTTTGCGATAGTAAAAATCGCCAAAACTAGCTGGCAAAAATGAAAATCCGTCATGCTTCATGTATGTGGCTTGTGGCAAACAATAGGGTCGCTCCATATTTGTGATCTGCTGCTGTGCACACAAGGCCACACTGGTCAATGTTTTAGTGTCTGCAAGTGTTCCTAAGCAGTCAGCAGTTACTGCCTTTTGTCTAAAATAGGCTTTTGCTGAATTTTTTTTTTTTTTTAAAGCTTTTCAATGTTTGAGAACTTGTCTTGGGGGCGGGGCTGTTTATGGTTTGCCTATTTTGTGCCTATTATGGTATCTACAGTATCAGCACAATTTTGTGTGCATGCAGTTGAAATGCAAGCTTCATCCTGTCTGCTGTGGGGTCTCTCTCTTTTGTGTGTCCTAGACTGCAGACTGCAACAAGATTTGTGGAACTGTTCTGGTGGTTGACCAATCAGAAAACACTGGGCTTATCGGGAGGTGGGGCTTAAAGACACAGGAGCTCTAACAGAGCTGAATAGAGATGTATCGTATGAGAACACTGAAATATGAAAATCTATTCTAGTAGACCCTGAATGTAAAATTATTGAAAATTAACATAATGGATCTTTAAAATTGGGATCTTGTTTCATTATTCAGTGCATTTTGATTGAAGAGCAGCATTAATTCTGTGTCAGAACACTTCCTGCAGCACTGTGATGGTAACATGCCGACTGCAGTAGACGTGTCGTTCCCATAACCAGAATTCCTCCCGCCCCGTGACAGTACAGCTGTGAAGAGTGTTTTAGATCAGAAGCACTAAGCAGAACACTTAGTGTGACCATTTTCGGCAGTTGTTAAGGGCAGGTTTTGACATTGTGTCATGCGAATGACGCTGGATAAGATGCATTGTGCTTCAAGTGGTATAATATGGTCTAATATGTTGTTTGTCCTAAACTGAATGCAGCTACAAGTATGCATTAAATACTTGGGTTTTGCTTTGCTGCTTTCTTGCTGTGCTGCGCAGCTAAATACAAATTTACAGTTTATGTTCAGTGACGGCGCATGCAGTAGACTAAAGTTTAACTGTTAACTTATTGCCAAGAAATTGTTTTATTTCTAATTGTCAATGAAATATTACATAAAGTATAAAAAAGAGTTGTACGATGCCTCCGTAATATCTGTCTATCCCAACCTGCATTTACTCAAACATCATGCGATGCTTTTGACTAACGTAGACATTATTTAGCTACGTTAATATTGTTGTTCCAGTGCAGTACTTAAAAACGTGGAAGTCTTGGCTGATCGACTGTGTTTGGTACAGAGAAAATTGTGAATATTGGTTTAAATAAATAAATAATTTGTTTAACCTGTTGTGAATCTCTGCTGAGACACAAGACGGATCATTTGCCTGGTTGCTACAGTGGTCTGAATGGAAAAAGTAAACAACAAAGTTAGAACAAACCGGTTTTTCCAAGGAGACAGGTAGAGCTAGTTCATCTGTAACTCATAAAACCTTTGCTATGCGTGGGGTGGTTCTGTAATCCTGCAGTAAATGAGCTGCTCTCATGCTGTTGTCTGAGTCTAAGGTGTAGCTTCATCAGTATAGTTTGAGTTTTATGCTTGTATTTGTGAACATCTGTAATGTATATCTTTGTATGTAGCTCTGGAGATACTTCCACTTGGTTAATCTTGGTTTTCTGTTTGCTGGGTGGGGCGCATCTCTCTTACTTATTTAATGTTTTTAGTTTCACAGCAATTTCTTGTGAAGTGGAAAAGGTATTTTACTTTACTGGTTTGTAATTTTTCTCTTATTCTTTGGTAGAATAACTGCATATTTTGCTAGGCATAGATAGCCATCTAAGTTTTTCACACCGATCAGTTACCAGGTATCTCTGAAACGTGCCATCACTAAAATAAAGTGCTAGAGCGTTCAGCATTAACAGCTGCCTGATTGCTCTGAGCCAGTAAATACTTCAGTAAAATAAATTGGAACACTGGTGTTGAAGTGCACATGTTGGGGTACTATTGCTTATGAACAGCATACTTGATATCACCATGGTTCTCTTTTGTATGCAAACACTGCCTTGCCACGAGAAAGTGGTCTAATTCAGTTTAGGGCTGTGTATTGTTAGTAACATCCTGATTGCAATAGTGACGCAATATCCATACAACAGGTGTACTCAAGAAAAACTTGGGAAGGTCCCGTTCCTGCTTACTAAGGTCCAGATAAAGTAACTAATAAGTAAATGTCACACTGGTTACATTTAAATGCTTAACTATTACTGGTTAATTCCGGCAGCTAATAAAATACTTGGTTAAAATAAACAATAAAGGTTATTCTCAGTGAGCACTTTGTGCTTTTGTGCCATCAGGGAGTGGACAACCACTTTCAAGTTGAGTTTTGGGTTTATTGCAGTTTGTGAATAGGCTATTTTAAAGTGACTTGTGTCACAGTGGTGCTTAACGTTTCCCCTTTGTGGACTAGCGACACAAGCTGAACAGTTGAGACACCTTGGTTTGGAGCTTGAAATGATCAGAAATACACAGTTTGTTCATTTGGTGCTGTGGTGCACACTTTGGAGCCGAGATACAGCATGTTCGTTCGTTTTTAAACACAGTTTTCATCTACAAAAACAGTTTTTTGTCTCTGTTCAGAGCTTTATTTTAGCTGCACGCCTGCATTCTAGAGCAGGAAGTGAGACTGCATCACTGTCCCTCGTGGCCATATGGTGAGCAGTTAGATCCCTTTGTTTTGATGTACATGTGTCCCTGAAGTCTGAAGATCTGTGTGTGACTTTAAGTACTGTCCCTATAACACATTTTCTGCAATAAAGTAAACTTTTGCTGTGTTTTCATTACTTTTTTGTAATGCAAATTTAGGTTTTATGTGTGCAACTGTTCAAGGATATGTTTTAGTTGTTTACTGGCTACAGTTTTTGAGTTCTGCTCAAAATAAGTTAAATTGTCACTACTGAAACCCTTGCTAAAATTTAGGCATTATTGTTCTATTGTTATAGACAAAATGGAATGTTTTAGTTATTTATTTTAATAATATAAACATAATAAAGGCATATGGTCACTTAAACGCACCATTTAAAAGTAAATTCTTAAATATCGGTACAGCTCGAGTTTATCCACAATATATTGCCATGTTGACTGTGTGAATACGACCCTGATCCAGCTGTGCTTTGTTGTTAAAACTAGCCAATTGCATTGTTGTTGGTAATTGTCTGTAGCATGAAGGGCTTTTTGAAATGTTGTCAAGGCAAGTATGAAACTTAATTTTGTGGAAAACTGTTGCCATGTGTTGGGTTTGAACTATCAGTACCAGAGGTGGTATTGGTCAGTAGCATTAGGAGGTTTTGCCTTAAGAAAACAGACATGTTTGTGTGTATCCACCCAAAAAAAGAAATCAGTGGCGGTTTTTCAAAATAATGGGACAGAAGGAATACAGCCATTGGATCAGGTGTGTCAATGATATTTGGGCTGGGACTGAAATCTGCATTGTTGGTGGCCACTATTCGGGAGACTTGAGCTGGATGTAGCATATGACATGATTGTAATCGAATGTTTGTTTATTGGTGCCAGATGTTTACAAACTGGTGATCAAACAACACGATTGCATTTGGTGGCATAATTAAGGAAGTGCATCCTCCATGATGTACTTTCACATTTTTGACTGGTATTACAGATGTCTTGGCACATTGTTGCCCTGATACTTTTGTCCATATAGTGTATTATCAGGACACCTACACAAACCTAGGGAGCTTTTATGACACAAATCTAGGTATTTTTTCTTTAGGTATTAATCTTTAGGTATTAATATGTACCTCATATGGCTCCCCCTTTGCAGCTCTAACAGCTTCCACTCTTTGGGGAAGCTTTCTACAAGACTTCAGAGTGTGTCTGTGGCAAATTTTTTTCCCATTCATCTAGAAGAGCATTTGTAAGGTCAGATACTGATGTTGGGTATGAGTGCCTGGCTTGCATTCTCCATTCCAGTTAATCCCAAAGGTGTTGGGTTGAGGTCAGGGCTCTGTGACCACTAAAGTTCTTCCACACCAAACTCACCCAACCATATCTTTATGGACCTTGCTTTGTGGCTCAGTCATGGGCCTTCCCTAAACTGTTCCCACAAAGTTGAAGGCATGCAATTGTCCAGAATGTCTTTGTATGCTGAAGCATTCACAGGAACTAAAGGGCCCTTAGCATTATCCCTCCTCCACCAGACTTTACAGATGACAAAGTGCAGTCAGGCAGGTAGCATACTCCTGACATTTAGCCAAACCTAGACTCATCCGTCAGACTGCCAGATAGAGAAGCGTGATTTGTCACTCCACAGAATAGGTTGAATGGAGTGTTGTAAAGTACGCTCCAGGCTCCAGTAATGGAGTGCTTTACACCACTCCATTCAACACTTGGCATTGTGCTTGGTGATGTAAGGCTTGCATGCGGCTGCTTGTCCATGGAAACCTGTGGCATGAAACTGCCGGCACACAGTTTTTGTGCTGATGTTAATGCCAGAGGAGGTATATACACATGATGCAAAATTTTAGGTGGCCCTGGTCAAACTACATGTTTTGCTGATTTTCTCAGTGAAAATAGGTATGGGTTTTTCTTAATGTAAGATGGGAGAAAACAAGTAAAAAATAAAGTCAGCCCTCTTTCATTTTTACTAATATGTTAAAATCAGCAAATTAATAGAAATTGTGCTCTAAAATGTGCAAAAAATGCCATGTTCCATAAAGGTGAGTTTCTCTTAGAAAATCAGTAGAACACGTACTTTGACCATGGATATTTAAATGTTTGCATATGTGTTTTTTGTTCATTTTGAGTATAAATTTTGCTACTTGCCATCATACGTATAGAAGCATGTTGCTAGAAGTCCCAATTAAAGCTAGATTTATTCAGAGGATTGAAATGAGCAATTTGATTGTGCAATTTTTCAATTATAGTTCAATTTAAATGACTCACTTGATTCCTAAAAAGAATGGATGATATTTAACCCCTGTAATTCTTGGCCATTGGCTTATAACCTTCCGGAAGGCGATGTGGCAATTAAGTTTTCCTTTCATGCTGTGGGAGTTCTTTTTTATTTCCTTTTTTTGTCTTGAGGGAGCTATATTGCCTTAATTTATTAATAATAATTATGGTAATATTTGAAACTGGTTTTTACTGGTATTTAATTATCAGTGTATTTATTTATTTTATTTTATTTTTGGACCAAAGTTTTAATTGTTTCATGTTGTGAAAAACAGATGGGGACCTCATTTTTCAAATGTGCTTGACAAACAGTTCACAATGCAGAGTCCATCTGTGTTAATAACACTAATGTAACTTCCATGTTGCTCTGAACTCTCCTTGGGCTGACAGACTGGTGAAAACCTTTAGGATGCCTCTGTCTCGGTGGTGTGATCACTCCCACACAGTTCCATTGTCTTTTTCCAGCTGTCTTGGCATGTCAGAGCTTGTCTGAAGTAGACTTCTTTCAGGGATCTCTCCTTCTCTCTCAGCCACTCCTCCAGACAAACCCAGACACGTTGCTTCCGGACTTCTACATGATTTTTGCACTATGTTGCCTATATGCCCCCCTCCCCACTTGTTACTGTACTTCCGCAAATTACACCAACTTCCTGTTGTGCTGTGTGTTTGGGGAAGCTGTTCCTCTCAACTCGGACCCCTAGAGAGGCCAAGCCAGCATGTGTGTCCTATTTTAGATCCTCTGGCCTCTGGGTCATCCATTCATGCTATCAACACGTAGGCTCTTGCTTTAAACTGCTGCAAAGATCTTTGGCAGCTTGGAACACGTCTATCCTGAACCCTGTCATGAGTCTTTGAGGTTTACCTCTAGGGCTGTCCCTTTCAGTTCTACTAGTAGATGCGTATTCTGTTGAATGTATAGATAGGTAATGGAATATTCAGATTTTTTAAAACTTAAAAATGGATTTAACTGAACATTTAAATTATTAATAGATTTTTAAAGATGACAAAATATTCAATTGGATAAAGATAAGAGAACCTTTAAAATACTTCATTAAAATAAACTGTGGTAGAGCAAATTTAGACAGGATTAGTTTTACATGGACAGGTGGTTTAATGGAATTATTACTGATGTTCCGTCCAAATGTTGACAATCAGTAATTTGTAAAGACTGCAAGCTTCAACATGAGGAAAGATTCCAGTGGCTTTTACCTGCTATAATATGAGTGTGAAATATCCCCAGGCTTATTAATCCCATGTATTATCCTCTGAAAAACATTTTTGTGTTGTTTTGTAAGCAAGTATTTGAAGAAGCATTTATTTGCATTCTCTCTGGCCCGTTTCAAGCCAGTATACATTGTCCCGTCCTACCTTAAGGCTATATCTTAAAATATAATGACTATTGTAAAATGACAGGGGGGAAAAAGTGGGGATGCACCAACATGGGAATTGTGGCCCAGTGCCACAAATCAGATGTGTTTTACGTACATACCACAATACACAAATATTTATAAAATGAATACTCATTTTTTATGAATGGTGTGCTCCTACATCAACAAAGATTCCTGCAACATTCGCCTACTGTAAAACAAGGTAAACATGTAACAGCATTTTTATATTAATCCTGTGGGAATTTCTGCATTAGTGAATACTCAGTCATATCCTATGGAAAGGTGCTATTGACTTAGGAAGGCAAGTTATATGTATATATTATTTATTTATTTTTAAATTTATTGGTTTAATGTGTGATCATGATGGCCCTACTTGACATTTTATAAGGAATGTGTTGTAAAGAGCTGAGGTCTGGGCCTTCTTTCAGACTTCCATTTCATATTCAGTGGTTTGTGTCAGTGGCTAAGCTGTGTCTGCTCAGAGTTCTGTAATTATATGTTGTCCAGATGGAGGCAGGTTAGTTGAGAGGCAGACGAGAGCAGTGTGTGATGTTAGGTTTCGCCTCTCTTCTGAATGAGTGTTGATGACTGGAGATTTTATAAGTGTGAGAAAACCTTCCTGTTCCTCTGGGTGTTATTTTTGTCTTCCTTCTAATGTAGTTAAGGAACAGTCATTTGTGAGGTGTCGTGTTTGTGCATCATCATAGTTCCTGACGTGTGTATTTCTGAGCTGTTTGGTACATAGTAGTACTTTTTTTTTTTCTTTCTTCTTTCAGTGCCACAATATTTTCTACATCATTCTGCCACATTCTACATAAGCTGTAAACTCACATTCAGTGAGCTTTATACCAGCATCCGGTCTGTCCATCGGTCCAAATTTTGTTTCTGAGCTACAAACAAGGCTTATGTTGACTAATAAACACTAGAATGTATTAATTGTGCAAATATTTTCTGTGAACACTTCAAACTCTACCTGCTCAAACCAAATCCAGCTCTTTATTATGGTTGTTCTGATTTGTCAGTGTGATTTAGGGCACTGTTTGACTTCCTTTGAACTATAAAAATGACTGCTGCATTTAGGTAAACAATGAAGACAGCCATTTTAGACAACAGATATCCCCTGCAGAATCCACCTGCCGTCTGTGTTTATGAATTCTGTTTTTCGTTAACTGATATATTCAGATTAAAAATTCAAGACAGTTATTTTTAAAACTTTTTTTGCTCTGTTCATGGAAGCCAAAGAGAACCACCATTTGAAGCACTTGAAGTTTCTTGTTTTCATTATTATTCAGATTGTATTATATTTTTCAGCCCTTTTTTGGCTGAAAATCAAAAGGGCCACTTTCAATCACCTTTGGTTGCCAAAATTTTGGTGCATGTCTAATATAGACAATACATATCTGCCACCACTACACCATGTTTGGATCTGTTTAGGGGTGTGTGTGTGTGTGTGTGTGTGTGTGTGTGTGTGTGTGTGTGTGTGTGTGTGTGTGTGTGTGTGTGTGTGGTTCTGAGTGAAGAACTCTGAGGCAGTAGAGCAGACAGGTGAAGGTCAGAGCTGTGTGAGACTGAAGACTGCATTGCTGTCTTGCTGCAGGTCTTCACTACAGATTAGTAGGCTGGAAGTTGTACACCACTCTGCATTGTTACCAGCACATACTCAGCATGTGTCAGTTACACACAGAGAAGTCTTAAATGTGTTCTGATCAGTTTCCCTCTATAGAGTGCTCAAGATAAAGAGAAGTGATGAGCCACTTCTTTGTGTGAGCAGTGATGACTGAGGCTTTGTGAATTTACTGTAGACAGACTGATGCTCTTTTAGCAAAAGCTCATCATTGTGTAATACTTAAAGGCAACTTGAATTGGAAATAATACTGCAATTTTCCATTATGGATGTTCTATGCCCTAACTGAGTCTATTCAGTCAACCGTAATTGGGGGTGGGGAGATGGGAGAAAATGGCAGAAACGAAACCTGATGATACTGGTTATTATTTTTCCCCGCCTGCTGATGCACGGTGATGTAATCAAAACTCAGAACACGGTTTAGAGGCAGACAAAAGACGTTACATTTATGAGATGAATTTAAACGAGATGATATGAATCATGATTAATAAGACCAAGCAAAAAACAAAGTAAAAGGGTTACTTTTGTAGGTTTCAGCTTGACTTTAAAGCTCATTATTTAAACTATCCTGTTTATCCCATTGTTGTTCCATTGCTGAAGTAAGTGAATTAATATATTTTGAAAGCTCCTCAGCAACTGGTTTGCTCTGTGTGGTGTGTGTGTGTGTGTGTGTGTGTGTGTGTGTGTGTGTGTGTGTGTGTGTGTGTGTGTGTGTGTGTGCGCACACGCATGCATGTCAGAAGTGGACCACAACAGCGTTGTGCAATAACTGACTTTGTAAGGCCCAGGTTTAATGCTCTAAGATATGTCCTGCTGTAACCTTGCAATAAAAAAAAACTTCCCTTTGCAGTTTGCTTGCTGCAAGGAGATAATTACAGCAATCTTAACTCATCAGTAGACAGAACAAACAGCCCAGCTCACAGCCAAACTCATGTTACATTACAGACTATAATGGTGAGCCAGTTCTCTACAGTGCGGTCATGTACGTTCGTTTGTCTGAAATGAGCCTTTTTTTTTTTTTTAAATTGAATTTTAGTTTTTTTTAACCATGTTGTATTAGAAAAGAACTGCACAAAATACTTTCCCCAAAGCAGTTAATCACTACAACTAGATGAATGAGATGTATTAATGCATTTAAGGTGTATGTCCTGTAGAAGAAAAAAAGATGATACTGTGTGTTTGGCTTAAATGTGATTTAAATTCCTCTGTGTCTGCAAAACGGTACTATTTGATGCATAGGAAATAGACCTATCGTTTTAAATGACAGTGCTCAAAAGCTAGAAAAAAGGCTGCATGGATCATTTGAGAAGATGAACGTCATGATAAACTACATTCTGCCCTGTCACTTCTGCAACAGTATGTTAAACAAATAATCTGTTACTGCAGAAAATGTTTGTGTTGCGGTTAAGACAGTTTAGCTCTGAATAGGTTACACTGTTACAAGTGACCTCTTAAAAAAACAAAACAATAAATTAAACCTCAAACAGTTTTAGTTTAAAGGATTATGATGTCCATTAAGTTTGTAGGAAGCATGTCTTGTTCTTTCCTGTTGGGGGAATGAGATGGCTGCATGACCCCAAGTCACAAGGGCCAGCTCAGGAGAAGAGACTGTGTGGTAGATACTGTGTTCAATTCAAATCATATAATTCAGTCTAGAGAATGAAACTACAAACATAGCCTGCAAAGACTGCACAGTCTGACTAATTGTAAATGCTTTTGTCATTTGGCAGGTGTTTTAAAGATTTCATGTTGCAAGTTTGTCAGTTTTTCAAGAAGTTTCTCATAGAAAATGTTTTTGAAACTCCTATCTTTGGTAAACTGCAGCCAATGGGCCAGTTGGCCAACAAGTGCTGCATTAATTTCTAAATTAATTTTCTAATTTACTAAAATAAAGTATTTTTACATTGGCTTGCATGAAACATAAACGTTCTTTTACATTTTTTTGGTATGAGATTAAGGTCTGACAAGATGCAGGCTGTAGTTCCTACTTTACGTGGATAATCGTAACCCTAAGAGTGTTTTAGTGGTACAGCTTCTCCTGTTAACTATGCAGTGTTTGCAACAAAAGCACGTCTGTCCACGTTTATGTGCTCACCTCACTGGCTAACAATCTGTCCTCACACTGTGGTCATAGTGAGCAGGGGTGAGAGCACAGAGAGCAGTGGACTACAATTGACACACTGTTTCTGAATGAGCGCAGAGAGAGCTGACATGTAAACAGATATCCCCGTTTTCTTTCTGTCCATTCTCCTGCTCCTTAGTGTGCTTGCCCTCTCTTTGCTTAAGAAAACATTTTGCGCTTTCATGTTTTGTCTTTTTTTTCCCTTCCCTTTCCCTTAACTGCTACTAGCTTGGTCCAGTTTCTTTCTCCTGTTCTTTGCTTCGCCTTATACTCGGTCTCTTTCCTTTTTGGTTGCTTTCTTTTTATTTCTTTATCCCCTTCTCTTTGGCTCTATCTCGCTCACCCCTCCCTTCCTGTGTCTTCTCTCTGCTTGTTAGTGTAGTCAGAGTGAGCCTGGCGACAGTCCTATCCAATAGGCATTACATAATCCCTTGCAGAGATATTATTAACCAATAAACTGCAAACCCCTTTTCTCTGCAGGTTTATCTGTTTTGTTTACAGTCATGTGGAAAATGTGTTCTGTCCAGTCTTAACCAAAAAGAAGAAAGAATGCAGTGAATTAACATGTTCTGTTTTGTTTTTTGCAGGCTCACTCTGACTCAAAGGCCGGGGGCCGCTCCAACATGAACCGTGGCCGAAACCCGCAGGCCACCACATCAGACGATCAGCCACACATCGGTAATTACCGACTGCTGAAGACCATCGGAAAGGGCAACTTTGCCAAGGTCAAACTGGCTCGACATGTCCTCACTGGAAAGGAGGTGAGGATCAATACAATACTTTTACCCAAGACTAGTACCTGATCTATTTTCACTGTGTCTGCAGTAAACAAAGTTATGTGATACAAATCAAGTAGATTTCATGTAAGTAGGTGGTTGGAAGAGTGCAATGCTGGTCTGATTGCATGATTTGTAATGCTTAGGTTGTTAAAATAAGGGATGTGCCTGGGTACTTGTATACTTGGTTAACCATTTGAGGTGCCATTGTTTTGAATCTTGATTTCACTGTTATTTTGTTTGATCATGGGAAGAGAAGAGAAAAGAAACACGCTCACAATTCGGTGAAATGTGGCGGTTGTGCTCATATTTGTTTCTCAGTATGTTATACTTATGTTATGCTACTTCAGAACACGAGTACCTGAACATGAACACTCTGCCAAGGACATGTTATCATGTATACGACTGAAAACAGATAGCGTGGCTTTACTGCCTACTATGTTAACTGCTCTAGCTGTAATTTTAGCTAGCTCCAGAAAGAATGAAAATACAGATATGTATCTGTATTTGATACATATCTGTGGATTCACTCAAAAGAGGCCCTGAATACTCTGATGTAACTCCCGTTAGAATGATTACATACAATGCTGGAAGTGATCTTCGTTTTCTGCCATACACATTTTAACACGCTCCATGAACGTATTGGCAAGCATTAGAGAGGTTAAACTTCGCGATGGCTGTCTTGTCCGCCTACCTCATCACTCTGACACAGGGGCATCCCGACTTGTTCAAAGCTCCCTATAGTGAGGAGCACGTTGTTTCGTTTAGATTGCTTCGTCCTAAAGAGAGTTATAACAGAATATTCAGGGCCTCTTTCAAGTAAATCTCCCTGTATAAATCACTGCAAAATAACGTCCGTTTATAGTCCACTGAGGAGAAAAGACAAGTATCAGCATCCAACTTGGTTAGGTCTTTGAGCTTATTAGCTTGTCAGTGGTTTATTTACTTACTTACTTACTTACTTACTTACATTTTTGCAGTTTGTGTTTCCATTACCTGCAGTTAACTGGATATCTGGATATCATGACCTGCAGATACTGAACTTTGTCTATCTAGAGAAATTATCTTTGGTAGTTACCAATAGGTTAGAGAGAAAGACAGTCCTGAGCTCAGGTACTGCTAGAAACAGTCACTGTTGATACAGAGAGAAGGAGCAGAGTTGGACACAGAACTCTGTGCAATACAATACAGTACAATACACAGTGCAGTACAATAAAAAAATTATATCTAAGTACAGCACAATATATTGCAATCAATGCTTAATTCAATACTCATTTAAGTGCTGTGTAAAGAGATGTCTTCAGTCTGCGGGGAGTTCATTCCACCACCTGGGTGCCAGTACGGAGAACATTCTTGACGCTTGTCTTCCACGCAGGATGGAGGGTCAAGCCGAGCAGTGCTCGAAGGGCTCATAGTACAGTTCGAGATTTCACCATTGCCATCAAGTAGGTAGGGGCTGGTCCATTTTTGGCTGTGTAGGCAAGCATTAGGGTTTTGAATCTGATGCGTGCAACTACAGAAAGCCAGTGAAGGGAGCGCAGCAGTGGGGTGACGTGGCTGAATTTGGGTCGATTTAAAGACGAGGCGTGCTGCCGCATTCTGGATGAGTTGCAGAGGCTTGATGGCCTGCATGGAAAGACCAGCCAAGAGCAAGTTGCAGTAGTCAAGCCTTGAGATGACAAGAGACTGCACTAGCACCTGGGTGGCCTCTCGGGTGAGGAAAGGTCGGATCCTGCGGATGTTGTACAGGAGATATCTGCATGACCAAGTTAGGTTTACAGTGTGAGTCGAGAACGATAACTGTCCATCCAGAATCACACCAAGACTTCTTGCCTCTACAGTCAGAGTTCTCGAATGAGATGGCAAGATCATGATGAGGACCTGTAGGAGCAGGGATGAATATCAGCTCAGTCTTGCTAGGATTGAGCTTCAGGTGGTGAGCTGCTATCCATGAAGAGATGTTACACAGACATGCCGAGATGTGACTGGAAACCTGTGGGTTAGAGGGTGAAAAATAAAGCATTAGTTGGGTGTCATCAGCATAACCGTGATAAGAAAAGCCATGAGAAGATATTACATCACCAAGAGAGTTAGTGTAAAGAGAAAACGGATGAGGACCCAGCACCGAGCCTTGTGGGACACCAGTGGAGAGCCTGCATGGAGAGGATGTGAACCCCCTCCATGTTACCTGATAAGAGCGGTTGACTGTGTCAAAAGCTGCTGAGAGATCAAGAAGGATCAGGACATATCACAGTCTGGCTGATCTTGCTAATTGGAGCTTCTCGCTCACTGCTATAAGAGCAGTTTCTGTTGAGTGTGCTGGTTTGAAGCCAGACTGATTTGGGATCTTGGAGCTTGTTCTGTGTGAGAAAGAGAGAAAGTTGATTATACACTGCATGTTCAAGAATTTTGAAAGAAAAGAAAGAAGTGATACCTGTCTGTAGTTGTTGACACCAGAGCTGTCAAGCATGTGTTTCTTCAAGATGAAGAATTCTTGCAGTCTTGAAAGTTGATGGAACTTTGCCTGATGCCAAGGACTTGACTGAAACAATGCAGATGGGATGGGATCCAGTGGGTAGGTGGTTGGGTTACTGGATTTGAACAGTTGAAGGACCGCATCTGTGGAAAGAGAAGAAAAACAGTTTATCACCTCATTAATTCAAAAAGATAAGTGAAACAAACAAAACAAAAACAGACAACAGATACCTGAATCTAACAAGAGGAGGTCTAATGGAAGGAGTGGGGACAGAGGGGAAAGACTGGTGGGTTCTATCAACCTTCTCCTCAAAGAAGGTGACAAAATTCTCAGGGGTAAGAGAAGAGGGTGGAGGGGGTGGAGGGGGGGGAGGGGGGGGAGGGGGGGGGGGTGTTGAGAAGAGAGGAGAAAATGTTGAAGAGCTTGCGTGGATCAGATGCTGGTGCTTCCAGTTTCCCTCTGTAGAAAGCTGACTTTGCAGCAGTAACTTCGAGTGAGAACTTGGAAAGGAGAGATTGGTAGGAGCGAAGTTCCGAGTCGAGCTGGTATTTCCTCCACCTTCTTTCAGCCTTCCTTAGTTCTTGTCAGTTGCTGTGCAGGACACCCATCAGCCAGGGTGCAGGTGAGGAAGATCTTGCTGGCCTGGAGGAGAGAGGACACAAAGTTAATTGCAGATGAGCGTGAAGAACGAAAGCATCTGTAGCCTTGTTCAGTGAAAAAGAGGAAAATGTGTCGGGATGGGGAAGGGTGGTCAGGATAGTTGAAGTGAAAGATGAGGAAGGAGTGGAGTGCACGTTTCGCTGAGAAGAGGAGCACAAGGGAGTGGAATGGACAGGAGATACAGGGAGGGGGAGAGTGAGAAAGATAGGAAGTGGTGATCAGAGCGATGCATGGGAGTTACTGTCGCATCCAGCGCGGAGTTAGGTGTGGTGAACGTCGGGTCCAAAGCATTGCCTGCTTTGTGTGTCGGAGGAGTCTGGTTGAGGGCAGATTGAAGGATGATAGCAGTGGTAACAGGCAGGATGACTGCAGCTTGTCTGATGGCAGGTTGAAGTCACCCAAGAGTATGAGCGGGGCTTCATCAATGGAGAAGAGACTCAGTAAAGTGTCTAACTCATCAATGAATTAGTCTAGAGAATAAGGAGGACGATAAAGAACAATGATGTGAAGTTTAATTTGCAAAGATACAGTGACTCCATGGTATGCAAAGGAGGAAATTGAAAGATGAGAAAAAGCAAGTGGAGTGAAACGCTGCTTTCTGGACAAGAGCAAACCTGTGCCACCACCCCTGCCAGACTGCCATGGAGAATGGGAGAAGTGAAAGGCAGAAGACAGGGTTGTTCGAGTTGTCGGGTTCATGGGGGTGATCCAGGTCTCCATCAACACCAGGAACTGCAGTGAACAGAAGGATGCAAGGGCTGAAATGAAGTCTGTCTTCTACACAGCGGATTGGCAATTCCAGAGCCCGCCTGCAACCCTGGTCTGAGATTCTGCAGACTGTGGGGGATAGATGAGGTTACTGGAATTACAGGTCCTGTGACAATGAGTAGTTCTACATGATCTGTGGGATGAGTAAACAGGTATTGTAAAGCACATTATAGACACAGTAATTGGGACATAAAAAGGTAATGAAGGATAACAACCATAAGTTTTATATAGAACTATTTCATGCCTAAATGGTTCTTTGCATTTTGAAGTTGATCTTCAGGTTGATGGAGAATGTGTTGTGTATGGTTCTTTATAGAACCTTCTTTAAAATGGTTCTGTATAGCACCAAAAAGGATTCTCCAGTTGTTACAAGCTTGACATGGTAACAAATATCGTAACTAAAAAACCTTACTGGTGTTATATAGAACCACACATGAAATGGTTCTGTAAAGAGAACTTGTGTATGGCTGGTATAACCAACCCAGGCCATTTTAACTAAGGATGTGCAATCTGGCTTATTTTGACATCTGCAAGAGTTCATGACATCCAGTCATCCAAGTGTTACAAGTGTGTAGTTACATAGCCTAGTGTTTACTAATTTCACGTTTACACATTACTAAATCAAAACAAGTTGAACCACATAGACTAGTTTTTATATTTTTCCTAGTATCTACTTATTTCCACCTCCTCCTAAGTAAAGCTAAGTAATGGGAAATCCAGTGGTAACTACACAGATAGCATAAAGATCATGACTTTGTTCAATAAGATAACTTGGCTCTAAGCACTAAATGCTGTGTGCTGTGGTTTTACTTGCAGTTCTAATCACGATGTTGGTTTGAACTTTTAGCTCTTAACAAACAAAGCTTACGTCCGTAGCTCAAGTTGAGCAAGATACCGCAGATGCTGAATCTTCTACACTAATGCTACTTTATCATGTGAGTTGGCCAGAAACCACTAGAATAAACTGTACATGGAATAGTTTTGTTGAGTTTTGACTAGCTCATACACTTTAATTATGGACTGGTGGTGCAACTGAATGTAATAAAAGAACAGTCAGAAACAAACTTATCTAAGTACTCAATAAAGATTGCAAAAAAACTTAAATTCACGCTTCTGCATAACTAATGTAACCCACTCCAGTTCTGTATTTGTTCTGAGGCAGAGAGAAACAACACAGGTGAATGGCTCGCTCCACAGTTCTTTGTAATAAGTTCTGGATAAACTAAATTGCAAAGAAAATACATTAGTGATCAATTTCATCCTTATTTACTGTTCTCTTATCTAGCTCGAGAGGCAGCCAATTACTCAGGTCAGCCATATTCATTCCCAGTAGACTGTGTGACTGCATGGTGTCTGGTGTGATAAAACACCACGTGACTGCACAGAAGAGCTTTAGGGGGATAAAGAGGCAGAAGAAGAAACTTGTGTGTGTATGTGTGTGCAGGCTTATTGTTTGTGCACCACTCTGTAATCTCCATGTGGCATGGTGAATTGTTTCCTGATGACGTTAGATTGTGATCTGTACTAGGATCAGTCAAGGGTGATGTCAGCCAGCAGTCTCGAGTCTTTAGTTCAAGTCATACAATTTTTTTTTTGGTGCTTTTGTTTGTCAAGTTTGTCACATATAAGCACTAATGCTCAAGAGAGCTGTTGCTCAGGAACCCAGAGAAGCATTTTGCCAGTGTGTGTGACTTTATTTTCTTAAACAGGCCCCAGGTCCTCATTAAGGTTACGCAGACTTGTTAATGTTGTTTAGAACTCTGAACTATAAAAATTAACACACACACACACCTGGTTGTGGTTTAATAGAGCTTTTGGGTAGGTTTATGCAAAAAGGAAGATTTCTAGTGAGTTTATGAATTTTAGCTTTGTAGCTCAATCATAAAACTAATGAAGCAATATTTGGACATCAGCATGTTTTGGCTGATTTGATTTTTGACAGCCATTCCTTTTAATATGTAAGGTGGAATGATATTGTTGACTTTTGGGTCTTGAATGTAAAGTGCCATCAATAACGTGAGCAATATTTCTTTGATTTTTGTCCACCAGGTCATTAAATTATTTTTTTTATTTAAAACTATTTAAAATGCCCTTTTGTTCAGGTGGCTGTGAAAATCATAGACAAGACTCAGCTCAACTCCTCCAGTCTCCAAAAGGTGAGGTGGACTTTAGTGTTCGTTTCACATTGTCCTGTGCATTTTTACACTGCATTTCAGAGAAGAATGAACTTTTTTTTACAAGACTGTAGTCATTTTTGTTGTACATGTCTTCCCAACTTCTCTCACTCATCCTGGAAATGCTTTTTTTTTTTTCTGTGGAGAGGCAGTTAATTACAGGAAATTGGACTCAAATGCTTCCTGTGGTGAGGGGTTGGGTTAGAACTTTGGGTGGATTCATTGCCATACACAAACACAAATATATGATGTGATACGCATCATCTGCACATCAACCGTCAGCTTCTCTTTCTTCTTTCCAGCTATTTCGAGAAGTTAGGATCATGAAGCTGTTAAATCACCCAAATATTGGTAAGCTTTACTTACAAGACACATTGACAAGTTACTCAGCTTGAATTTTCTGTTGTGTGCCTTCAGATTGTGGTGTGTGGTGTTTTTTTTTTTTTTTTTTTTTTTTTTTTTTTTTTTTTTTTTTTTTTTTGCATAATTTATTTTTTCTTTCTTTCATAAATATTTTTCCAAGTCATGTCCCATAATCTTAATTATTATTCAGATGAAGCCAGTTCATAAAACGGCTTAGCTGCTGTACCTTATTTTCCCCATTTGGAGAATTTTTGCTTTCTCTTTCTTCTCTCCCAACTAGTGAAATTATTTGAAGTGATAGAGACGGAGAAGACCCTTTACCTGGTTATGGAGTATGCCAGCGGAGGTCAGAGCTCTCCTTCATCTCTCCTTCTAAGTCACTACTTCATCTGTCCATCATCTTTGGTGAAATACACTACACACAACAGTCCATCCATCAGCAGAGATGGTCCTTCCCTTTCCTGTTTTAAGTATATAGCCCAGGTATACTCAGTGTTTCTAGTTTTGTGTTGAGTAGAACTCCAGACCAGATATTGAAGCGGTTCCTGCTGCTGCAGTTCTCTTCAGTGAACTACCTCTTTTAGCTCTCTTTCTGTCTCTGTTCTGTCCATGAGTCACTCTGTGTCAAGCTTTTGTCCATGTGTGACTGTTCTCCCTTTCTCTTGCTCCTTCCTCTATAGGAGAGGTGTTTGATTACCTTGTTGCCCATGGCAGAATGAAAGAGAAAGAAGCCAGAGCCAAATTTAGACAGGTAAGTCTCAGCTTTGAACAGACTCCTAGGAAGAATCGAGCACTGTAAATATTAAAAAACTTAATATTAACAATTTTAAGAAACGACAGAAGTGGACATAGTGTTGGTTCTGAATCATTATACCTTTTGTACACAGATTGTATCAGCAGTTCAGTACTGTCATCAGAAGTGCATCGTTCACAGAGACCTCAAGGTATTATTTATTTATTTGTTTGTTTGTTTATTTTAAGCTTAAAAATTATTCATTGTTTTATCACTAACCCTGTTATAACAGTGCAGGCTTAAAGATGTCTTGTGGCTTCTATGTCTACACAGGCTGAAAACCTACTCCTGGATGCAGATATGAACATTAAGATTGCTGACTTTGGATTTAGTAATGAGTTCACTCTGGGCAACAAACTGGACACATTTTGTGGTAGTCCACCTTACGCAGCTCCAGAGCTCTTCCAAGGGAAAAAGTATGATGGCCCAGAGGTGGACGTGTGGAGTTTGGGAGTCATCTTATACACACTGGTCAGTGGTTCGCTGCCATTTGATGGACAGAACCTAAAGGTAAGGATGATAAAAGGAAAGCTGTCTCTTGATGGAGCACCATAGCACTCGGAGCAAATTTGTAAAGGTGCTCATCCCTTTTTTTTTTTTTTTTTTTTTTTTTTTTTTTTTTTTTTTTTTTAAATGTTTTTTTTTTGTTTGTTTGTTCTAATGGTCTTGATTTGATTTTGCAGGAGCTCCGTGAACGTGTTCTAAGAGGCAAGTATAGAATCCCCTTCTACATGTCCACAGACTGTGAGAACTTACTGAAGAAATTCCTTATTCTCAACCCAACCAAGAGAGGCAGCCTTGAGGTTAGTGCTGGCACCTACCTGATGCTCTGTCATAACTACCGCAGCTTGTTCAGCTGTATAGCTGTATGCATGTGTTTGATACACCAGTACTTAACTATGAGTTTTGGCAATTTGGAGACCTTTTGGTGGCATTGCGTAATTACACGCAATGTGCGGACGAACATTTTGTAGCATAATTTGTGCTTTGAACCCTTTCCTTAAGAGGGTGAATCTAATAATTGCGAACACATTGAAAGAGTAAAAACTTGAACGACCTTTACAACCTTCCAAGGATGCGAGTGAAATATCGGCTGTTGTCACTATGCCTTCATCAGGATCACGTTGACTTTGTGTATGAGACCTATATTGAGGCGGACCTTCTTTTTGATCCTGTGCTTGTGATGTTAATATGTCATATATTAATAATATAATAATAAGGCATGTCAAGCAAAATCTAAGATGACTCAATCTGACTTTTAAATTATGATTTCAGGCTTTACAGGGTGGCTCAGAGCAGTGCACCTTTTAGTTTTAGTGCACTACCCCCCCCTGCTTTGGAACAGTCTGTTCCACTTTCTGATCATAGGATTAAACATTATTTAGTCACAGAATGTTCATATCTTGCAAGAAGACAGGCTCTACATTAGACTATAACTATACTACAAAGCTAGTTCCACTCCATACCACCGTCACTTTGTCAACGCTAACCTTTACCCACACCATCTCTTTCTTCCACACGCGTCTCTGGTTATGTCTAGCAGCAGATCATGAAGGACCGGTGGATGAACGTGGGCTATGAAGAGGAGGCGCTGAAGCCCTATGTTGAGCCCCAGCCTGACTACAAGGACCCCAAGAGGACAGGTCAGCACCCCAGCAGTGCAGGGGGTTGGAAGAGAGGTGGGGCAGACGTCTGGTGACAGTGGGGCTGGGGGAGAATGGGGAGGGGGAGAGGAAGAGGAGGGTAGTACTTTTGTGTCTTGGTGCTGGGATGAAACCTTACAAGTGCAGATTTGAAGGCATTTTCTGTGAGTTGATTCAGCTGTCTGTTGTCTGTTTTTGTTTTGTTTCTTTCACTCATTTTTTTCCTAAGAATTCTGTCGCTTCAATGCAGATACATTGGTCTTTCATATGAGTTGAATGTGCTTGTGCTTAAGGTTATTACTGCCAGTCTCTTTTTGACTTAATGAGGTTTTTTGATGCTTGGATTTGATTGTAATCAGTCTGTTTGTCTCAACAATCAATAGACATTATGCTGCAGATGGGATACTCTCAAGATGAGATACAAGACTCCCTCGTCAACCAGAAATATGACGAAGTCATGGCAACATACCTATTACTGGACTATAGGAATTCTGAGGTATGCAGTATGGAGGCTAAGACTCGAGTGTCCTCTTTTTACTTTGAATCATTTCGTGGACTGTTCCTGCAACAAATGCTTTGAAGTATTAATGCCTCAAATAAACACCAGATAAAGAAATAAAAGTGGCTTGTACAGTTTTGTTTTTTTGTTTTTTTTTTTGTGTGTGTGTGTTCACTTTTTTTTTTTTCTCTCTCAGCTGGATGAACTCTCAATAAAACCCCGTACAATCATTGACCTCACAAACAATGCCCAGTCTCCTTCACACAAGGTACAACGCAGTACCTCCACTCAGAAGTCCCGCAGATCTGCAGAGCAAAGTAAGACAAATTTAGCTCACCTGAGACATACTTGGTGTTTTAATTTTGTGTTTGTTTAATGCTTATTTTTGTACCTCTTTGTGTTTTCCTTCCTTACTGTAGGTTCATCTGCCTCATCCAAGCACTCTCAGGGGGATAGCAAGCACGTGGCTGAAGAATACGGGAGAAAAGGCTCAGGCAGCTCAGCTAAAGTTCCACCAAGCCCTCTGGCTACAGGCAACCGGAAGAAAACCCCCACTCCCTCCACCGTGAGTTCACATTTTCTGCAGTGAAGCTGACCCCTGTGTAGCTGAAAATGTGCCTGTTAGACTGTGGTTTATATTGGCCTTTAGAGGTGCATCCATCAGGTTGATTATTGCTCCCATCTATAATTAACATTCATTATCATTTTGCCCATTATCAGAATCAGCATTTTAACTTTAACATGTTTTCTTGCTAATATAAAACTTGTATATGTTACGTACATCTCAAATGCAATTACTGCTTAAAAAAAAAAGAAGACCCGCCCACAGCATTCCTGGATTGGTTGAAATAAATATGACATAATAAAAACAACCAATCACAACTTGAGTTTGTTTTAACTGTGCTGCCCACAGCATTGGGGATTGATTGAAATCTGGACAACATGTGGAGTAAAACCATTCAAACCTGACTTGCCTCTTATTGCCTGTGTTTGTGAGAAATGTGGGTTAAAATCAGATGTGTGTGATTTTTCTGCTACAGCCTCATCTGCAGATTTTAGAGTCTGCACAGTTTTAGTAGTGATACAAACTCAAACTTCCTTTTTTTTAGTTTTGCTGCATTATCATCTGTAATTTGCTTTACAAATTATGTTTGCTTTACAACTACTAATATTAGTCTTAATAAACAATCTTTATATTAGCAGCCAATAAAATGTTTTTTAAAATAAAAAAAGGAGAAACATTTAGAGCTTAATTCATGTACTTTAAATAGCGTGAATTAAAGCTGCTCAAGGTGTTGAGGAGCTGTTTAGCATACTTTAAAAAAAAAAAAAAAGTTTTATTTTTATTTATTTAAAGTTCATTTTAAAGTATTACACTTTCTTTCCAAACATGTATACTGTCTGGAAGCTTCATGTGCTTTGCTTGTATAAATGTTCAGATGTTTGCTGTTAATATTTCCTTAAACATCATTTTCACTTTAGAGGTTTGTTTGATTATCAGTTCACCCTATAATTAGATATTTTTATTGTTTTAATGCTTGTTTTGGGTAGGAATTGCTCCTCACAATCTCCAGACTAAACACTTCAAATCCTTATATACTAATCAGTATTTGTAGTGGCCCAAAACTAAGCATGTGATATTGGTCAACCCACAGTAACAGTGTTCTATCTGTTGGTTTGATCCATGGTATTGCACTCATTATATTTTCACAGTATTTTGAAACATATTTCAGTGGTAAAAAATTATCCAAGACGTTGTACAACCTAGTTGATTGTTACTTGGTGTTCTAGCAGTGCAGTTGCATTAGATGACATTATTAACGGTATGTTGTGGATATCACCCGTTTCAATGATGCACTAACTCACATTTTTTGCTTTGCAGTGTATTTTCAATTTATCGTTCCACCTGTGTGATGAGTGCTTTCTCCTTTCTGTGCTGTACAGAACAGCATCCTCTCTACTGGTACAAGTCGTGGGAGGAACTCCCCTGTTTCTGAGAGAGCTACTCTGGGTGTGCAGAACGGCAAGGACAGGTACATAACGCACACACTCATTCTGTGGAAGAACAGCACATGCAGAGTATTTGACAGTGACTTGTGTACCAACATAGAGCATATGGAAAATTTGCTCACTCTGTGGACAAGGTGTTACGTGCATGTGCACCATACATTAGAGGGTGTGTTTGTGGACTGCAGTGTTTGCAGTGGACTGACGAGCTGCTCTTGACCTAGTCTGGCTGCCACCATGCCAGCATGAGAAACATAATCCCCTTATGTACACACGCTCACACGCATTTGGCCTCACGCTTCAGTGCAGCATAAGGCTGAAATCTGGCCTGCAGGATTTGCAGCACCTTTGGGAGTTAGGAGTATTAAAATGCTGAAGACCAAGTGTCATCTAAATCATTCCTTATAGCTGTTGAAAATCTAATGGCAGTAAAAACAATGAAAAATTGCTGTAGCAAAGGTTGTAATGGACTGCTACAGGAAAAATACTGCTGTTATTGATAGCAGTAGGCACTTCAAATTGTATTAAATGCCTTTTAAATTTATGTGCCTTCAATTTTTATTTTGATGCCAAGATTGTGTACACTTCACATATTTAAGCATGCATTACTGCAAATAGCTACCAGAACAGCCTGTGTTTGAAATATTTACTGAGTGTTGTCAGAATAGATTAGAATCAGTCATGTACATGAGTCTCGCATGAGAACCTGATAAGAGAGCAGCTGCCACTTGCAGTAATATCTCTCTTCCTTTAGAGTAGTTGAGTTGTGGTGGTGAGCGCTTGCGAAAGCAAGCTCTTTAGACACACTGACACACATTCAGGTATTACACAGATTGACCCTGATATACACAACTCCATTGCCTAATCTGGGCTAACTGATGCTGGCTGCTCTTCAAGCCAGGTCATGAAGAGGGAAAAGCAGTAGTGGCAGCACCAGCTCAAGTGGCTCTTGCATCTGCTTCACATCTGTAGATACTTTTCATGTCCAACACACTGTTTCACACATCCCACTCATGTGAAGGAAAGGTCTTTCACCTGCTTTTTAGATCAGTTTGGTCCATTAGTTAACCTACTGCTGTGTTCTAAGGTGTCACAATTCTAAGGAATATAGTTTCATACTCAAGTTGTTTTGCAATGCTTGTAGATTTACTTTGTGCTTGGTTGAGTGATATTTATTTATTTTCTTATTACTTCTAGATTTAAGCTCAATTAAGCTTCTTCTTACCAGTGATTTGCATTATCATCCATTTGACCTGATTAACATGTCTTATAGGGTTGGGCGGTATAATGGTAATAAGATATTCTGCAGTAAGTGTCAAATATCTATTCCACATTTGGTCTGCTGGATTTACGTGAACAGTCGTAACTAAAGATTGACACTTCTCAAATGCGTTCCCATCTAAAAATTAAGTACCATCTAATCACTTTACAGATGCTGTTGCCCGCTGCCATAGAGCCAAATTGTTCTCATTGCTGTATGGTGCCAGTTACTTTTATTTTTTTTCCATCTGATGTGCTGATAAATTAGGTCTAGGATATACTTGAGAAAAATTATGCAGGAGAATGGCTTAGTGATTCCCAACAGCTACATGAGCCACTGAATGTGTTCTATTTTAACTGTCACTTCAACACCAATCATTTAACTCCACTTTGAGATATGAATGTTTTATCCTCTAGCTGGAACGGGGCCTATACTGTGGTGTGTGGCACATTTGGCCTGCTAGCTAAACTATAATTAACTTAAACTGACATGCTATAGCTCCTAAAACCACACAACAGGTTGTATTTTGGCTGTTTTATGCTGACTGAGCTCATGACATAATATGGGCCCTTTAATATTTACCGTGTGTTGCTATGTTCTTACATTTATTGAATTATGATTTGAAAATCATGCATTACAATCACTTAATTCATGGCTGTGTAAGTGAACTGAGCTATTTATTTGATTTTCTTTTTTGAAATGTAAAATGAGATGACAGAACTTTTTCATCACTTCCTGTTTCTATTTAACTCATTTATTATGTGCTGGTATTACTATATACCACACTTATATTTAGAGATGGTTTGAAGCTATGAAAAGAAAGTGGATACCGCCTAACCCTATTGTTTAATCAATAGCTGATCTATTAGTGTACTCATTAAGCTCCTGATTTGATTTTAATGCTTTGCTTCTGATAATGCATTTGCTTTGCTGAGATAATTCAAGTTTGTCTTCATTTTGACAGTCACTAAAGTCCTTGGTGAGTAATATGTTTCCAGCCAACCTAGGAGCCTGTGAAGACCAGCTTGCATTATTAGAGCTTTGTTACGCAATATGCTAGTGTTGGATTTTTGAGTTTGTGAACCTGTATCCCTCCACCCTTCCCTCAACCAGCAGTCATACCTCCATCAGCTCTCTAACCTGTACACTTCACACCCCACTCCTGCCCCCTTTCTGAGGGGGTTTGAGGAGAGGGTTATTGTGGATGTTTCTCCCTCAGCTTGAGCACCCCAGGGTCCCGCGCCTCTACCGCCTCGGCAGCTGCTGTCCTAACTTCCTCTTCCTCCTCCTGCCCCCGCCACCACAAGTCCCTGTCCACCTCGGCCCACCCCAACCCCCCAGACCTCCATGCACATCGGCCCAGGCAAGTGGCAGCTCAGCCCATACTTTGGGCCATATGCAAAGAGCTGTTCTGGTGAAAACAGAGCCATTCAGTCAGGGCAGAGAAAGAGGGGCAGTGTAATTTTAGTGGAAACTTCAGAGATTGGGTTGGCCATCATCTGCAAACTACAGCTTTTTTCATTCCTTCTTTTAGTGCAATGTAGAGAAGTAGTTTATGGTTGAAATGTAGGAGCAGCCTGGGGGGAAAGTGCCCTGATTAGTCCTCCGTCATGTGGACTACCCTGTCCAGGCTGGAGTTTCCGTCCCTGGAGTGCCACTGACCCCTTTATATCCTCAGCAACCCCTTCCACCATGCACTTCCTGCTCCATGCTAACTGACTGACATGACATTGCCCCCCCCCTTCACCCATCACTCCTTTTCCACCAAGTAGAACTTTTACACTGATCTAGAAACCTTTCTTCCTTTGCCAAATCCCTAATGACTCCTAACTAGGGATGTCCTGATCTTATCAGAACAAGGTAGTCCAGGCATATTTCAGTGAATTGGGAATTTGCTACGTTCTTGTCAGATATAGCCCGATCCATTTCTGGTCCTTTTTATATTCTTTGAATTCTCTCTCACTGTTGTAGAGACATTATCAGACATTATGAAGCACTTGCTGCAGTGAGGTACATTTTCATAAATGACAAGTATTTTAAATGTCTGAAGTGTGGAAATCCAGTAGGGCTGAACCTGACTCTTTACTGAGAGCAGTTCATTGAAACAGGACTAAGCAGCACAAGTATGACTAACTGGCAAGCTAAAAAACATCCAAAACTGAGCTCTCTCCCTATTAAATTTAGTTTTACTGTATTTTTATATTATAAATATTTGTTGTATTTTTATATTTTATTTTATTTATCTTCTAACAAAAAAAGACATGCTCATGTTACACATCAAATTTTCACAAGTAATGTCAGTGCTGCATGTCTGGTATAAAATCAGCTTTTGGTAGCCTATTGAATCTTTATTATGTGGATGTATCATGTACAAAAATACAAATTTTTGACACATCAGTTAATACTCTGTATTAAAGGACTCAGATCTAGGGTAAAATAAATCATTTTGGATATTCCTACATGTATCCATTGTAAGGGAAAGAGCACTAATGGCCTTGAATCAGTGTAAAAGTATACTAATCCCCGTAACATTGCCTATGTGCATGCGTGGTGTGAAGTTTATCTTCAGACTGCACCACTCTAGGGCATGCTTTAGCTCTCATCTCACACGCTTGTCAGTGCCTGCTGCAGTGTCCCCAGCCTCAGAAATTAGGCTGCTGTTTCTGTTAGCTGAGGCTGCCTAACTACTCAAAGCTCTCTTCTCTTGGTCGAAGTCAATCAGTTTGATCAACCTGCCTCTGTACAGACACACCAAACATGTTAACTCTGTTCTTATTCAAGTTGCACACTCTAACCTACCCCAACCTGTCTTGCTGCAGTTTGCTGCACTTGAGTTCCCTTTTCTGAAGCCATTGTGTTTGTGCTCTAACAGCCAAGTTATGTCACAGCTGTGCATGCTAACCAACAGGTTTTCACTATTGTTCATTAATAGGTGACTTGAGTTGTTTTTGAAGCAAACGAGTAACACTGTCTGAAGTTTTATTCCATTAATAGTGTGGATGTACCTGCCTTGACTTACCACTCAAATGCATGCGTATTGTGTTTAAAAGAGCGTATATAACTGAACAAGAACTCCATGAGAAATGTCAGTAAGTTTGTGTTCTTTGCGAATGATGGGGACCGAATCCTAAAATAGTGAATTAGTGAGAACTGTGAGTGGTTTGAACTCCACGGTGAGTGGAGTTTATGCCCATGGCTGGTCACATGGCATTAAATCGCTGGCCTGGCACATGAAGCCATGTCTCAGAAACCCTGTCTCCCAGGATTACGCTTCATTCCACTGGATTTGAGAGTATGCCCCAGATTGCATGCATGAATTTATTCCAGCAGATTTAACATTCAGTCTTAAATTATGATTGTTTCATATGTAAATCATGGTTACCATTTAGAAACCTGGAGATCAAAAGGAAGTCTTGGTTCATTAGTGGCCGTTTCAGAGTTGGTTTAGAAGGGAGAATATTTAGAACTTTCTGGCATGGTGAGGATTAGGCACGATTTAAGGAGAAGAGACATTCTTTTTGAAAACTTCTGTTGGACATTTTGCTGTTCATCCTCGTGGCTATTTGATAATGACTGATTTCACAAACATTCTGTGTAAGGCTTTAAATCCTGCACTAATCCAGAGGTGGCACTGTTTCAGCTGTTCCTGATTGGGGCTTTGACTACTGATTTGTGTTTTGATCTTTCATGATACATGCCACCATAAACCTATTAAAAGTGGAATTAAAAAGCAAAGCATCCATAAATATCCATTGTAATATAGATTGTTTGATGCTAGTAACTACATGCTGTGTGATGATTTGAAATGGCAGGATTAAAAAGACAGTGTTTATTTAATTTTTAGAAAAAAATCAGAAGAGTTGTTTATACTGCTTTGAAATATTGAGAGGGATCATTGAAAACTGTTTTCTGTGAAACATTTGCACATGCATCCTATCTGAAATCTAGGTGTTATACAGTATGAAATACAGACATGCTTGTGGTACACCACAGCTGCTTTCTTTATAACACCTAGATCAGATGTTCTCCCCATGGAATGGTTAGCAGTACTTTCTGAAGAAAATAAAACCACTGATGTTTCTTTCAAGTATATATAAAAACATTATATATTTAAGAGTTAAAGTATTAATGTAACATTGAATGCTTTACATATTAGATTTTAGACATTAGTCTTTGCTCATCAACTTGGCAAGCTGCTTTTGTTCTTCCCTTATGCTATTTGTCAAAGAAGGGAATGGTTGGGTAAAGGGAGAGAACAGAAAACAGCAGAGCTCTTTTCTTTTCTTCTTTTGTGCTGTGCAGAGCATTAATTTGACTTTTTCAGAGCAGTGTCAATCTGTGGAATGCACACTCTTAAAAGTGTAAGAATGCACAATTATTACTTAGAGAAATACATAATTAAAACACCGATCGCAAACCTCTCGCTCATTTCTGCTGTGAGAGATTCTAATTGAACACAGTCTTGTAAAACTGGCAATTCTCTTGGCTCCTCTGTTCTGACCAGGACTATTAAAATAATGAGTCTCGATTATTCACATTTGATTTTTTTTTTTTAAGGTTTAAAAAAAAATTAATGCTGTTAATAATAATGATGTGGTATGTTACCAAATTATTTACCTGTTAACTTTGATGGCTCTAATTCCCACACTGTAATAGCAAATAACAGGAAGTTGAGCCTTACTTTTGGTTGACTTCAGTTTGAGAGAAACAGTAAGTTATTAAGAAGACATAAAAATACCAGTAGGGTCTTTTAAAAGGGTGACTGCATTTGTGTTTCCTTCTCTGTGGGAAGCATTTAGCTGAAAACATTGGCTGTTTTTTATTAAAAATCTCCATCACCAAGGGCAGCATGAAGTGTGTGGACATTTCACATAATACTTGGTTCAGTTATCCCTCTTTATTTATCAAGGCATTATAACTGACAGATTTAGAATTTAAATAAGTATGTTTTGCCTGGCTACCAGGCAGTTGTCATAACATCTTCTGATCTATGTATGTCTACTGAATGTTTAAAAAAAATAATAATAATACAGCACCGGCCCACAAAGAGTTCCAGTGGTGTCTCCTTCAACCCACAACATAAGCAGCTCCATCGCACCAGACCGCACCAACTTCCCCAGAGGAGTGACAAGCAGAAGCACTTTCCATGCAGGCCAGCAAAGAGCCACACGAGACCAGCACGCCTCAGCCTACAACGGACCCCCAGCATCCCCCTCCCTCTCCCATGGGAACAGCCAGGCTCGCCGCACTGGTACAGGCATTTTCAGCAAATTCACCTCCAAATTTGTACGCAGGTGAGTTCAAAACCAGAGTCTGTGGTGGCACTACACCATTAATGAAGATATGTCTTCTCAATAGTAGGATGGTAGTTTTATACAAAAGCGTAGTGCACTTAAAGGAGCATTACAGACAAAATCCTGCATTTTAATGTCAGTACATAGTGGGGAGCTAATTTAGCCTGTACTCTACAAGCATACAGGCTGTAGCCTGACAAAAGCCAGCAGTGAGGCAAGCAGGTCAGGAACATAAATGCCTCCTTTAGTTAAAACCTATAAAATCTGAGCACTGCAACAAAAAAGGGGGTGGATATCAAACAACTGACAACTGTTGTAAATTCTGGTGTTCAGTTCTGGTTTGAAATTGTATTCATTGAGTCCTAACTACTGCTACAGGACACTTATGGTTCCCCCTGGCTTGACCCAGCTGTAATGGAGGCCTATTACCACCTTATCCCCAAAGTCACATGAGTGCTAAATCACTGCTAGTTTAATTTGTCCTGCTATAAAGGGGCAGCGCTGACTGAATTCTTGCTGGATATTTTGCCATAAAGAATTGAATTAAAATAGTCAAGTCTGTGTGCAATGCTCCTTTTAAATGGTTTCATTATCTGTTATTTTCACATGAGAGGATGCATGTTAAAGCGCACCCATTTGGCCTGTTGACCTTTCTGCAGTACTCCCCTCTTTCAGGACGAGCTGGTTTGGAGCGGCACAGATATCTGTGGCTAAGATCAGGTCCCTAATGAAGGGCCATTGGAGCAGGGATGGGTTTCAGTGTGAGAAATGCTATAATGAACCTAACCTTGACTTTGGACCCACAAAATTAATCTCATTAATCTTGTAATAAAGACAGACATGAGAAGCTTCTGTGTTCTTAATTGGCCTTACATAACTCCTGTCATCACAACTTCATCCCCCAATATGACTCCATTATCCTGTTCTGTGCCCTCCAGCTAACACTTTAAGTGCTCTCCACACTGCTCAGATCATGCTGCCCCTCTGTAACTTGTTTTCCTGACAGGCCACCTGGGAGTATTTAGGCTCTATTCTTTTTTTTTACAAATTTGCTATGTTTTTTTTCCACACATTTGAGAACATACTTTCCCCCCTTTTTTCTTCCCCACCTTTTTTGTTTTCTTGTAGAAATCTCTCATTCAGATTCCCCAGAAGGTAGGCAATAACACTACCCTTGAGTCATCCCAAAGACATTATATTTTTGTGCTCTGTCCTCCTTCTTTCTGTGATCTTTTGTGTCTTGGTTTAAGGGGTTTTTTTTAAACATAGGCTGGACATCTCTCCATGGTTTTGCCTTTTACTAATGCCCTGCTTCCATTGCCCAAGTTGCTTCTTTGCCAGCCCTTTCCTCTTCCACTTCCTCCTTCTCCAGTCCCTTTCCACTCATCTCATCCCCGCTTTCCTTTTGTCTGGGCCTGTGGTCTCTGGTCAGTGTTTATGCCTTAGATCTTGTGAATGATCTCCTTGTGCTCTAGTCTGTGCTGTTTTCACGCAACTCTTCTGCAATGCAGTTAAGTACTACACTACGCCTGACTTCTCAAGGTCATAGAACCTACCATCCAAATACAGACCTGGTGAACCTTTTTTTTCCTACATGTTTCTTGGTAGCTTTAGAATAAACCTAATAGGACCCTGCGTCTAGTGGCATCAAGATTAAATTAACTGCTGAGTTCTCTTTAAATCAGTTTCCAATGTAGGTGCACTTACAACCACATATTTAAATAATTTAAATAGTTTTATTATAACATGAACATAGCAAGTGTTTCAGGTGTATAATAACTGTATAATTAAGTCTGTCTGAACACACACACAGGCTGGCAGGGAAGGACAGGGTGTAGGCTGTGCCTAAATTCCAGAGCCATCTAGAACAAGTCTTTCCCTTCTTTCTATGTATGGTCTGTTACTCAAATATTCTAATGGCTGCACTAAACCTTTGGGGTGCTGCTTTTGTCTGTGTGCTGGGATTGTCTTTCAACACACCCGCTGCCCTGGGTGTGCTTTCCCTCCACCTTGTTAAGATATTGTACATGCACATCTGGATCCCTATGTGTCTACCAGGAGGAAATACACAAAAGTAGGAGAGATTTGTTGCATGACATCAAAGAATTTATGCAGAAATTGTTCTTTGGAAGACTGGCTTTTAGAAGTGACCTCTTGTTGGAGTTAGAAAACAGAAAAAAATGGGACTGCTAACTGCACAAGACCTGGTAGACCACTAAACCTGTCAACATCAGTACTTTCCTCTTTAAGAGAGAGGAGAAAATCAAGCTTCACACTTCGTTCAGATCTGAAAACATCCACAGGTGTTTGTCTTTACACTGAGAACTCAACATTGTGAGTTGGAAAGAATGAGTAGCTGTCAGGAAGCCGTTACAGGGGAAAATAAATAGGAAATGGACTGAAACTGGACATAAGAATGGAGTAAGTTTCTATGAATTGCTGTCTAAATTTAATAATTGGAATAACTTGGATTGTGACAAGCAGAAAATCCAACTTCTCAAACTGAGCTACGGAAGTGTAGAAACAAGCGTAGAAAAATATTCCTGCAGAATTGTCAGAATTGTTTGAAAAGGTGTAAATGAGTCTGCCCCAAAAGAGCACAACCTGTAATAAAAGGAGATTAAAAAAAATAATAAATGAGGGCCTTTCTCATTAGATATTTCCGAGACACACACATTGTACGTTTAACATTTATTGTGTCATGTTTTGGGACGTGGCCATTGGTTAATTGCTTTAGCAAGCAGTGGTTTTGGAAAATAATGGACAGATGGTTGTGGTAGACGAACAAATATCTAGAAAAAAGTGGTTTCTGTAGCGGAGTGTGAGTGTGCTAATCCCCGAGGGTTGGAGGGTTTAAGAGAAGCTGTTCTAAATTGTAAGTGTGGTGGAGGGACTGTAAGACAATGCTTTCTGTCTTCTGCTTCCACCGTTCTGTGCACTTGTGTCTAAGGAATTGGAAGTGTTCACCGCTCTTGATCTTCTCTGGGCAGATGTTTGTCCTTTAATTCTCTTTATTTTAAAGGCTGTTAATGTCTGTTTTTAAAAACACTGAAATAATTAATCTGTTCCTTTTAGTTGTAATACAGTAATGGTTATTTATTAGCACAGTTTTAAGCTGAACATGCTCAATGAATTTATGATATTAAAAATATTTAAGTGGTGTTTATTGAAGAGGGTAGAGGATTACAAAAAGAGCATGCTCTCAGATTAGGAGCTTGTAGCCATGAGTAGTGAGAGAAATGTTCTATAACTAGCCAGTGGGAAAAAAAACATGAACAAAAGAGACTAAACTTGTGCCGATTTTCTTTGAGGAGTCCGTATGAGGGAGAGGGTCGAGATGAGGCCAGCAGGTGAGGACATCAATTAAGTAATGATCGGTGATCTTAACAAAATAAAAACTTTTTTTAATACCATCAATACTTTGGATCTAATTTGTTAGTTCTGTAGAAGTGGATATAATTTTTAAAATTTATTTCATTATTGAATAAACTTTTAATTGAAACGCAATCAAGTCCTAGCCAATTAAATTTCACTGATTTTAACTATTTATCACTACTAGATTAGTAGTACTACGCTAATGATTATGAAAGAGGACATTTTGTTTGTCTACGTGCTTTTACCATAAATGTACAACAGGGATATTCAGTTCTGTTCCTAGAAGGGCTCAGGTTTGATGATTTCTCTGGTCTAATGCCTAGTGGGCTACACTATTTTAGAAATCTCAATTGCTGTACTGCTCCCCTTGCACAACATCTAGCTCTTGCATGCTGTTTGTTGATGTCGCACTGTACATACTAAACAAGCACTTGCAGCCCCTAGAGAGATCTATGGCAAAGTGAGCATGAAGACAAAATGCCACTACCTCACGGAAGTAACCGCTAGAAATGTCGATCATGTGTCAAAAGTGAGCTTGAGAAACTTTTTAGTGTTTCTGCACTAATGCAGGGGGGAAAAAAGAAAGAAAAAAAGGAGTCGTCTCTCACTTTCCGCAGCCCTACAACCTCTCCTCCTTCCTGGGTCCGTACAGAACACATGTGGCCTATGCTAGCACAGAGGAGAAAGCTGCCACAAATATAGAATCAAAGCAGTGGTCACCAACTCTGGACTTGGAGATATACCTTTCTCCAGAGTCTCATTTCAGCCCGTCTACAACAACTGCTCCAGTTAATTAACTACTTCAAAAGCCCTTAGTTTAGTTTAGTTGGCACTAAACTCTGCAGAAAAGTAGATCTCCAAGAGGGAGATTGGTAACTACTAACTCTAAGAGGCTACTCCAAACCCAGCCATAGAGGTGGTAAACAGGTGAGCAGCAGCCTCTGTCAGTATTTGGGGAAAATTGAGTTTTCCTGTGCTCTGATTGTCTAGTGCTGATTAATGTTTGTTACTTTTCGTAGAGAGCATTTTTAAGAATTTTAAGCATGCTTGGTGTGGTTGGTATAGTGTAGTGGTTAACACCTCTGCCTTCTACGCTGTAGACTGGGGTTCTATCCCCACCTGGGTAAGCACCCTGCACTAAACCAATAAGAGTCCTTGGGCAAGACTCCTAACACCACCTCCGCCTACCTGTGTAAAAAAAATTATCAAACTGTAAGTCGCTCTGGATAAGAGCGTCAGCCAAATGCCGTAAATGTAAATATCAGTCTGTGATTGGTAGTAGACTGGTCACTGGACCATTCACATTAGGTGTGTCGCAGATCTCAAAAAAATTGGCTGCAACTGAAAAATAGGACTAAAATCGTGTAGTGTGCACCCCTAACACAGCTACACCTAGCAGTTAGAGTTTAATAAGGTGTGTTGAAGCAAAGAAGCCCTCCCAAGTCAGAACTGAATGCCCTGGTTTATGCGTCAGTTTTGTGATCACGCTGATTTCACTTTATTTTTTTTGTATTGTTAGTGTTTTTGTATACATTTTTTCCTTTTTTTTTCTTTTTCTTTTTTAAACTACAGAATGTTAGAGGATGTCAGGGCTGGGTTTGACTGCATTGTAGTTTTGCATTGTAATGATGACCCCAACCCCCCACCCCAACCTTGCCCACCTAGTATTATTATTTTTTTTTTAATTAGCCATGCTTTTCTGTGAGAAGATTTAGTGTTTTTGTGTTGGAAATCGGATGTTTGGTAGTTTGTGCTTGTCCACTTCAGCCCCATACCTCCCGACATGCCACAGCTTTGCTCGGTCAAGTAAATGAGTTAAACCAATCTCAGAATATGATGTCATAATAAATAAGTTTGCTTCCTTTTGTTGACATTGTTTTCCTGTTTGTCTCCTCTTCGTCACGTCCACTTAAGACCCATGTTGAGCACTGCAGACAAGATGGAGAAAGGTACACAGGGTTCAGCGGGTGACGACAACAAAGACTCTGTGTCTTCCTCTTCCCCCGTGTCCAGTACGCCTTCGTCCACCCAGTCCTCAAAGGACACCAAGCCCCGCTCGCTGCGCTTCACCTGGAGCATGAAGACCACCTCCTCCATGGAGCCCAACGAGATGATGAAGGAGATCCGCAAAGTTCTGGACTCCAACAACTGCGAGTATGAGCTCCGTGAGCGCTTCATGCTCCTCTGCATGTCAGGAAAGCCATCCCGCGATGACTTCGTCCAGTGGGAGATGGAGGTGTGCAAGCTGCCCCGTCTTTCCCTCAATGGGGTGCGCTTCAAACGGATCGCGGGCACCTCCATTGCCTTCAAAAACATCGCCTCCAAGATCGCCAATGAACTAAAACTGTGAGCATGTTTAACCCGATCGGCGGAACAGGAAAAGACTGAACTGTGAGTGATGTGAGGGGCTCTAGCCCTAAAATAGGGAGTGAGGAGGTCAAGCAAACTTTGCATGGGACAGTGGACAGCAGAGGACAAGCTCAGTGACGTGGCAGAGGAGAGTTTAAAGACTGTAAATGATACTAGAGGGTTGGGACAGGTTGATGGGGGAGGTTTGTGTGTATAGACGTTTTGAGGGCCTTCTTTTTGGTAGGAGGTGTTTTTTCTTGGTTTGGGTTTTCTGTCCTTACATCACCCCGCACCTACTTTTGTTGTCTTTTATTTGTGACTATTTTGTTTGTTCCGAGTTTTGTGTTTTCTTCTTGATCCCCAGTCGTATTCTGTTCGAAGAGTAAAGTGACGGAGAAAGGAAGTCGTTGTCATTAATGAAAACTGTTTGCTGGTGGTTCTTGTATTACAAACTCAAACCAGCTACTGTCTCAACACGCTGTAATTCCCTATACCCTGCTCCCTAACCCCAGACACCATCTATGGTAAAGCTCCACATTACTTGATTTTCTTACTTTCAATTCCAGGTTACCTGGTGATGAACAGAGCGAGAGAGAGAAGATTGGTGGTTTGACACACTGAATGTACAACACAGTTTGTGATGAGTATTTGAGACTGAACTGCTAGGCACGCTCAGAAGAGCCATAGCTGAATTTGGAAATTCACTTATCATGCTCTGATTGGTTCTAATACTCTATCCCACAATAAAGTCTACATCACAGTAATGTGTCTTTTCCAGTCTGAAAAAGAAGTGCGGACTTGAACCCTCAGTGCTCTAGAGGTGAATCACATCTCTGCACTCTCAGCCCAAACAATTTGTTTTTTTTCCTGCTGCAGGGGTCATATATCAGAAGCTAATTAAGGGCCAATTAAGTAATTATTGGTGGATTGTAGTGTTATTAAGAGTTGCTGGTTGGTTTCAATGTGCTGCACTGGAATGAGTCTGTGTTTTGTTGCCTTTCTCTGGAGAAGATAATATTATTATAAGAATAAACAAAGTTGAACGATTTGTTGTCCGTTTTTCTTGTAAGGCTGACTGTACTTTCAGATAGGTACTGTAATGGGTGCCCATGTCTTATCATAATTGTATCAAAGCAATGTGCATAATGGCAATTCAGTTCTCTCTTATTTATACTATTGCCAGTTAAAATATGCTTACTAGTCAGCTTCACTTGGTAAAGGGTGTTTCCACTTTAAGGTGAGAACCTTAAGATTAAGATCTTAATCGACCCTTATTAGTCCCACAATGGGGGAAACTTCACCTCTGCATTTAACCAATCCACGAAGTGAAACACCACATATACACTAGTGAGCACACACACTAGGGGACAGTGAGCACACTTGCCCAGAATGGTGGGCAGCCTAATCCACGGCGCCCGGGGAGCAGTTGGGGGTTAGGTGTCTTGCTCAAGGACACCTCAGGGGATTGAACCGGCGACCTTCCGGTGACTAGGCTGGTTCCCTAACTTCCAGCCTATGACTGCCCACACTGCAGATGAATATTTAAAAAAAAAAAAGTAGATATTACATTAAATATTTCAGTTAATTATAGTTTTACAATTCCAGTTAATTACAGTCAATTACGATTTTTGGTAGAAAATTACATTTAGATACACAAACGACAGATTATCCACTTAAAATGCGATCTTTTGCACACTCAGAAACCTTAAAGTTAGCCTTTGGATGATCATTCAGGAGAGTCCAGAGAAAGGATTTCACTTAACAGATTATTGGAATCTTTTATATGTTTATCGAAGCAATGCCTTGTTAGAAAACATTTTCAGGTGCTTTTTAGTCAAATAAATCAGGAACATAGGTAGTCTAGAAGCTGAAATTTTAGAGAAAAGCTCATTTTGAGAAAAATTGTTTGAAGAATGGGCCTCAGATTTGCATTAGCAGGTGAGATCTCAGAAAACATGCACCATGTGTGTTGTCATTAGAGCAAATCCAGTTTGATTCTACAAGAAGCAAAATTTTCAGTGATATGAAACATGGCTGTGCTGAATGTAGGCGGTTAGAGTTTCAGCCTGGATGTCTAGAGTCTTTCATCTTCAGTCTTTCTTGGACTGATATTACTTTTGAAATGCTGTGGGACGCTAAATCGAAAACAAAGCCACAAGATCTTAGAAGAATGAAGAATGTAGAAATCCACTTTGCTCTCTGCTCTAAAAAAAACTTCCCATGAAGCTTCACTGATGTCTAGGGCCTGATACTGGGGAGGAAAGAAATCTGACTTCACATTCATGTCTATGAATTCTTGTGCTTTGCTTGACAGTATTATTCTAATATGGTTATTATTCTAATAAGTGTTATGAGGGACTAGTGTTAGCGTAATATGCTGCGTCTAGTCCTGTAAATTGTCCTCACATCATGGATCCACCGCTTTTAACAGCTGGTAACTAACAGATTGTACAATAAAGGCTTTTCTTTACTTTCTCCAAACATAAGCACATCCAGCTATTTCCATTGCTACACGGTCACTGCTTTGTGCTGCTTTCACCAGCTTACTTATTATGTACGTTGGCCTTGGATACAAGTGGTTTTCAAAGGGCAACCCTGCTATAAATTCCTGGTTTGTGAAGCTTTGTTGTTATCAGGGTGTTCTCTTAGGTAAAAACATTATTACCTTGCACATGTTGCTACCAAGAAAAAAAGCATATTGAGTAGGACCAAAAAGTTCCTATAGAACTGCTGTATATCACAGTATAGCAGTATAGACTTAGCATAGCGGCTGAAGTTTGTTAGGCCTTTAAAGATCCTCTTCTTGATATTCCTCTGTTCTAAAAAGGTTAATGGTTAAAATGCTAAAACTTTAAATTTACACACCAAAAATTAGATGTAAGAGTAAACTGTGTGAATGGAGATTCTTTTTTACAAATATTTTTAAGTATAGCCCAAAGTGATGTCATTATTAGCACAATTTAGTTCAATGGATAATACTTTAAATATAAGTCTGTACCCAAACTCTGAATAATGGGGAATTCTGTGCAGTTTGATGGGAAACGCTCAATTCTAGATAAACTGAGTCAGAAATATTCAAAGTGGTTGTGATACAAACCAGACGTCTAAAATGTTTAACACCTCTAAAATCTACTTCACAGAAATTATTGGTGAAAGTTATGTGTTCCTGTGCCACAATGCATTTAGTAAAAAGTATCTGTTCACAGCAGTGAGGTACATGCAGGGCATTGTAAGGCAAAACAATACCCCTACATTTTTTACCCATGAATATATATATATATATATATATATATATATATATACACTGCTCAAAAAAATAAAGGGAACACTTAAAGGGAACACAATATAACTCCAAGTAAATCAAACTTCTGTGAAATCAAACTGTCCACTTAGGAAGTAACACTGAATGACAATCAATTTCACAGCTGTTGTGCAAATGGAATAGACAACAGGTAGAAATCATTGGCAATTAGCAAGACACACTCAATAAAGGAGTGGTTCTGCAGGTGGGGACCATAGACCACTTCTCAGTACCTTTCTGCCTTCTGGCTGATATTTTGGTCACTTTTGAATGTTGGTGGTGCTTTCACACTCGTGGTAGCATGAGACGCACTCTACAACCCACACAAGTGGCGCAGGTAGTGCAGCTCATCCAGGATGGCACATCAATGCGAGCTGTGGCAAGAAGGTTTGCGGTGTCTGTCAGTGTAGTGTCCAGAGGCTGGAGGCGCTACCAGGAGACAGGCCAGTACACCAGGAGATGTGGAGGAGGCCGTAGGAGGGCAACAACCCAGCAGTAGGACCGCTACCTCCGCCTTTGTGCAAGGAGGAACAGGAGGAGCACTGCTAGAGCCCTGCAAAATGACCTCCAGCAGGCCACAAATGTGCATGGGGATGCTATGAGGGCCCGACGTCCACAGATGGGGGTTGTGCTCACAGCCCAACACTGTGCAGGACGTTCTCTGGCATTAGCCAGAGAACACCAGGATTGGCAAATTCGCCACTGGCGCCCTATGCTCTTCAGATGAAAGCAGGTTCACACTGAGCACATGTGACAGACGTGACAGAGTCTGGAGATGCCGTGGAGAGCGATCTGCTGCCTGCAACATCCTTCAGCATGACCAGTTTGGCAGTGGGTCAGTAATGGTGTGGGGTGGCATTTCTTTGGAGGGCCACACAGCCCTCCATGTGCTCGCCAGAGGTAGCCTGACTGCCATTAGGTACCGAGATGAGATCCTCAGACCCCTTGTGAGACCATATGCTGGTGCGGTTGGCCCTGGGTTCCTCCTAATGCAGGACAATGCTAGACCTCATGTGGCTGGAGTGTGTCAGCAGTTCCTGCAAGATGAAGGCATTGAAGCTATGGACCGGCCCGCCCGTTCCCAAGACCTGAATCCGATTGAGCATATCTGGGACATCATGTCTCGCTCCATCAACCAATGCCACGTTGCACCACAGACTGTCCAGGAGTTGGCGGATGCTTTAGTCCAGGTCTGGGAGGAGATCCCTCAGGAGACCATCCACCACCTCATCAGGAGCATGCCCAGGCATTGTAGGGAGGTCATACAGGCACATGGAGGCCACACAATACTGAGCCTCATTTTGACTTGTTTTAAGGACATTACATCAAAGTTGGATCAGCCTGTAGTGTGTTTTTCCACTTTAATTTTGTGTGAGACTCCAAATCCAGGCCTCCATTTGTTAATAAATTTGATTTCCATTGATGATTTTTGTGTGATTTTGTTGTCAGCACATTCAACTTTGTACAAAGTATTCAATGAGAATATTTCATTCATTCAGATCTAGAATGTGTTATTTGAGTGTTCCCTTTATTTTTTTTGAGCAGTGTATATTATATTTACAGATTCTACAGTGAACCATTTCACATCAAACCACTGTTTACATCTCAACAATTGAAAAATGCACAAAATAGTTACTACCAACTAGAGGTCTGCAATATTTTGCATTGAGGGCCTCGTTTTCATCATGATACGTTAGAGGGTGGGAAACCTGCTTAATGCGGGTGGAAGCGGGACAAGAAATGTGTAGAGAAATCCCATAAACTAATGAAGAGTCTAAATCAAAGTATTACCATCCCTTATCATATATAAATACTATCTAATGGCAAAATAATAGAAGTAATAAACGCCTTCTAAATCGAAGTTCTAAACTAGTTCTAAACACAAGCAACTACCTGAACAGTCATGTAAAATGCATTCTTGTAGGCAGACATACAGGTGAAGTCTTCGGGCAGTGACTGCGTCCAAAAACCCTGAAAGTGCTTTTGCTGACCAGTCCTCCTCCTTACCTGTGTGACGCTAATTTTGTGAGAGGGAGAGGACAGGAGCAGTGCCCAAAGTCTCTGGACGCAGCCACTCAGACGGCCACAGCTGTATAAAGTACGCTAGTCTGTCATGTGCCAGTCATTTTAAATCGAGTCTAAGACAGATGTTACGCAGATCGGGCGATAGCGAGATAAATGATGCAGATTTTGATTCTGTGCAGGAGCAAGACTGAAAAATCAGTCCTGGGCAGGCCTCTGCGGTCAGCGTCTGGTTCTTTTTGTTACCCTCTGCATTTCCTCATTGTGACTGTTCTTAAGCCTTCAGGGCCAACTGTCTCACATCCAGTCGCCACTGTTCGGCATTTTCCGTGAGCTTTTCACCGTCATCAACACTGGTAAATGTTCAATTTATAAATAGTTTTGGCAAAAAGCGAAAAGAAGCAAAGAAAAAACAGCACATGTTTCCGCCCGGTTTCGAACCGGGGACCTTTCGCGTGTGAGGCGAACGTGATAACCACTACACTACGGAAACCTTGGTGGGTGTCGTCCCTCCAATGTGCCCTGTAGCATCAGTGCCCCGCCACAGCGTTTCAACTTCCACTACTGCCGTTGTCGCGGAAATCCTCATTTACTTTGTCTTAGGTCAATTTACGTCAGAAAATCGCGTAACAACATTCCTAAAAGCACGATTAGACATTAAAATGGTGAAATGTGCAACGTTACTGCAGTTACCTGCCCGTAAAGTTGTCTAATATAGCTAACCTAGCTGTGCAAGCTAACCTAGCTGTAGCAGTTCGTGCTGCGCAGAACGCGTTCAGGGGGATTTGATCCTGTGCTCGAGGTTTAAGTTAACTAACTATTTGGATTCTGTACATTTATATATAAACTAAGCGGATCGATCACAGCTGGATGCTTCAGTTTTATATGAACCAACCAGTTGCATTTATGTTGAAAACAGCGGTTTATAGCGCGAGAGTCACATTCAGGTGGAAGGACGGAGTGCCCGACCCCGAACGTTAGAGGGCGACGGCGAAATGAAGGTAGACCTATTGTGTCCGTTTTCTCCTCTCCTCTTCCTGCTCGCCAAACAAAACGACTAGCAGGCGACGCCAGGAAAACAGCGACAGCAGCTTTCGTCGCAGTCTTGCGTCGTGGTGAGTTTTGAATAATACGAGTGGGAATTAACAGTTATTCTGATTTTCAAGTGTCTTGCACGTGTATTTTGGTCAGATATAAACGGGTTAAACTGCGTTCACTTGCTGCAGCTCCCGTCAGCGCCGCTCATGTAGTTCTGTAGCAGTAACCTAATGAAAGCCAGCGTTAGCTGGTTAGCATTCAGTTAGCTTGGTAGCGAGTTGCCTTTGTGGCTGCTCGCCACGGCTGCCGTCGTGTTTTTTCACATTGTGGTGTAACCCAACACAGCGCGGCTTGATCATTTTATCACGAAAGCCTTAAAAACTAGAGAGACTAGTTGAGTTTTCTCAGTGCAGGTGTTGCTCGATAGCTGAAAGCATAATAACTGTAGACACGGCGGAGGCGCCAGCTAGTCCGCTTCCCTTCCTCTTCTGTTTGCTTTTTCTTTAAAGTGTTAATGTCCTGTTACGCCCGAATTTGTCCGGCGTGCTTCCACGAAAGACTTAACGATATACAGCGACTCTGATGATGAATTCTGGGCGATTTGCTTAGGTAAATCCACGAATTATGGTGCTGCAAACATGTACCTCCTTTGTAAGTCACGTATTTCTAGCGCCACTATATTTTCATCATTTGACGTGTTTGGATTTTTTGTGCCGTAGCTAGTGTTGAATGTCGACCGCAGCCCCGAGCAGCTGTGCATATTCGGTTTCAACATGTGGGTCGGAAAATGTACAAATAATGTACAGAATAGCCGTAGCTGTCACGGCTAAAGCGTATAGTGCGTATGTTTCGCTTTCGGTTTGAGCGGCAGCAAATACAGAGAAACGGACCGAGCCGCGCGGTTTCAGATTACTTATGCGCTGTAATGTCCTGCTGGTTCTGCTGATCAGGGACCGTACAAAAGCCTTCATTTGCATGACATTGAAGCGTAAGCCGCATTTGCAGTGTGCCAGTTCTGACTCACTATTGGGAATCTTGATAGTCCAGATTTGTACTTAATCTTTATGTGGGAAAATGGGTCTGTATTCATGAAGCCTCTCAGGATGGGCTCTAATGTAAGATTAGATTCCTGTCTTATTCACTTAAGTTACATTACTGACAGGGAAAGACTCTAGATCAGCACTCCTACTTTGAAAATCTTCATGAATACAGTCCCTGGCCCTTAAACTTTAGAGCTAACACATTTAGTCTATGCGATGAAGAGCCATAGAAACATCTTATTAGTCTTGCTCAAAAAATGTTTGCAATTTTATTTCTTACAGAACTGTTTTTGCCTGTAGGGTCTGTTTCCAGTAGCCAAGGAAGACAAAAGGACCACCACTCAAACATAAAGCAGCCTCATCTAATCCATCAACAATGGTGAAGATATTTGTTGGCAACGTAGCTTCGGCAACCACAGAAGCAGAGCTCCGTGCGTTGTTTGAGCAGCATGGCACTGTGTCAGACTGTGACATCTTGAAGAACTATGGCTTTGTGCACATGGATGAGGAGGATGCCGCCCAGAAGGCCGTTGCTGCCTTGCATAAGCACGTGCTCAATGGCTCCCGCATCACCGTTGAGTACGCTACTACCAAAGTGCGCAACGCCACCAAGATCTATGTGGGCAATGTGCCTGAGGGTGTCACAGCTGCCAAAATCAAGGAGCTCTTCCAGCCTTTTGGCAAGGTGGTGGAGTGTGATATTGTGAAGAATTTTGCATTTGTTCATATGCAGAGGGAAAATGAGGCCTTGGAGGCCATCAGGGAACTTAATCATTCTAAAGTGGAGGGTCAAAAGATCTTTGTGTCCCTCTCTCGCAGTAACCAAGCCAAAAATGGCAGAGGGGAGGACTATCTCCCCCCTCCTCCCCATCACTATCCACCCCACCCACACCACCACCCTCACTACCTTCCCCCACGCCCTCCGCCCGGCGACTACTATCCGCCTCGTGGTCGACTTCCACCGCCTCCTCTCCCTCCACCGCCTCCCCGTGCCTACTATGAGCGCGAGGCGTACGAGAGGGGCGTTCGGCCCGACCCATATGCCGCAGCCTCCTCGCGTTATTATGAGCGGGATCCCTACGAGCGACGTCTTCCGCCTCCGCAGCGACCGCTTTCTCCTCCTCTCGCCTCTCGCTACTACCGCGAGCGCAGCCCTTTGGGCAGTCGTCGCTCTCTCCTGCCTCCGCCACCCCCACCACCCTCCTCTGCCGGCTATGCCCGCAGCTACGCCCGCAGCGTCGCAGGCTCCGCACCTCCTCCTCCTCCTCCTCCTCCCTCCTCCGCCTCGTCCTCCCACTATCAGCGCTATTCTCTCGGCTCAGGCTTTGATAAAGATGATTACATGGAGGATAAATACAGCAACGGCTTTGGTCGCGGCTACTAAAATGCACGTTGTTCAAGTCAGAGTCCCCGTTTGGAATTGTAGTGTACAAGTGATCTAAGAGGGACGTAACTGCAGGGAGTAAAATATTTTTGACGGTTGTAGCTAATTCTGACAACGGGTAGATACTGTATACATTGATTTGACTATAAATTAAATTCAACTTATTGAAGGATCACGAAATACTGATTTGCATTTAGACAGATTTTTATAGTGTATTAAAAGATAGTTGTAGATATATAGATATCAGCTATTTTTTTTCACATTCAGTTCAATAGTTGTTTTGTTTTTCTGTCAGGTTTTTTTTTTTCTTTAAGTGGTGTATCATGCATGTTTGTCAGTTTAGATTCTGAAGGAGTGTGAGGGACTGCTTCAGCCTTAGGGCTGAATACAAAAGCTTGAGGTACTGTGTAGGCTTCCTCTTATTATTGACTTATGACTAGATGTGCTCTTGAGATCTTTATTTAACTGAAACCCACCCACCGCTACGTTGTCTTTTGTTTAGTATTTAGATGTGGTATTTTATTGAGATTTGTCTTGAAGCATGGCATATGACTTGCATGGTTAAGAAAGATAAGGCTCTAATTTGAAGTCAAACAGAAATCTTACCCAGGCTCCAAAGATTCGAACACTACCCTGCGTAGTTGAGGTTGTTTTTAATTGTAATTATTTATTTATTTTCTTTTGGAAGTTTCTTGTGGGTGGCTTTGATGTGGTCTGAGTGATTTGAAAGGCCCTGTTTGAAATTATTTTGTATGTGAGAGTTGGGATCAGTGTTAGGAGGAAGAGGAAGAGGGAGGATGTGGGTAAATGTGTGGTAGTGGGCGGAGCTGGGCACACACCGACTGATGAACAAATCACATCTTACTGGCACGACATCCACCGGCCGCTCAACACTTGGAAACTACGTCACCTCCTAGGATAAAGCACCATCAACTAAAGGAAACTCGGAAAGCAAATGGCCATCCGCTGACCGTCTAAATAAACCAAAACGCTCAGGCTGATTCTTAGATTGCTACTCTGTATTCCTAGATAAACTGTGTTTTGCCGGTTAATCGCTGCCGCAGACTGAAAATCGTAGCCTCTCTTGGCTCTCAAGACATTTTAGCGTTACAATACAATGGACGTGCTTGTGATTGAAACCCCAACATTGTAGCTTGTCCCACTTGTACTATTGTTGCCTACGGTCTTATTGTTAAAACACAATTCTGCTTAATATGTACCTCTTAAAAATCTCGACTGTTGATGCGAACCGATATCTTTATAAATTGTTCCACTCAAAATCTTCAGCGGTTGTTCGAACGTGAGTCGATTTTTGTGCTTGTTTTGGTTACTTAAAAAATAAATTTAGTTATGTCTCCATTTAGCCGCTTAAATAAAACATCGACTGATCTGACCCATTCCGTAACGTTTTTCATTTCACTGTTTTTATTTTAAAACCTAAACTTTTTGTTACCTTTTTTGGTTGTTTATTTTTTTGCAAAAAGGCAGTTTTTATGCTGCCTTTCCGCCCACGTTAACACTCGTTTACTGCAGAGGACCTGCTCAAATCTTTTTTTTTTTTTTTTTTTTTTTAAATATTAAGTAACGGGCTTGTATGTGGTTGCTTAGCCGCTGATACCACAGCACAGAGGGTGCTTAGAGTCCAAAAGCAGGCCAAATGTAACTTGTGAGTTCCCATCACTCAACCCTGCTATTACTGTGTCCCTGCCCTAAGCCTTGGCCAAGGTTAATAAAATATAAGTAGTCCTGTTAAATAACATTTGTAGCTGACTGTGGCCTCACAGAACATGTAGGTGAGTGAAGTAAACAGGTAAGTAATGTTGAAAAGCATTGGTTTTATCCAAACATTTGTCTTGCTTGTGTGGATCTACCTTAGTGTGCAACAGTCAGACACCCTATTATCTATTTAATTTTCATTTAAAACGGCCATTAAGTACAGAAAAAGCAGGAACCTCCATTATCAGAAAATTACACAAAGGCATCCAACACAAGTATATCAAATCTATCAGTATTTAATTTGCCCACTCGTTATATTTGTACACCTGCAACCACTTCCATTTTACCGATTTTAATGCCAACCTGTTACAGCTGTGTCCTCCCAACAAAAGCTTTTCTTCACGGTGTCATTGTCATTATATTTCCCTTCAAAGAAACACTAAGTCACACAAACAACAGCCTGAACACACTTCAGCTGCCTGCAGATTTCTCTCTCATGTCCATCTAAAATGGCTACACGAGATTAGATATAATCCACTTGTATAAGGAAAAGGGAAGCCAAGGAAATGTAACAGTTTTAAAATTTGTAATAATATATTAAAAAGATATAGATAAAATGACTGTTTAAGACATGGTTAGCCCACCAAAACTGTCCCCATCAAATAAACAGTACTTTCGTCTTTGATAGAGAGGAGAAAATCTTCAGATCTGAAAAAAATCCACGGGTGTTTCTGTCCATCCTTCGACTCTGAGAAGACAGTTCAGTGCCTTTACTGAGGAAAGGAAACAAAAGTGTGAAAAATATCCTTTCTGATTTCTTTGGAAAACTGAAAGCAAGTCTCATGAAAAGAATGGAGGCTGGAATAAATACGGTGTGGACATGCTAAGTTCTGAAAATATGATATCTAGTTGTTTCCCGTAAGTATTTCTGTATAAATACTTACTGGCTGTTTTAACTGGAAATTAAATCAATGAAAGGGTGGTCTCTTGTTTTTTTGGACAGTACTGTATATGACTGCTGTTTTTGTGTTTTTCCCCTCTGAAGTCATCGTACTATTGGAACCAACAATGTAGAGTGATTGAAATATGGCAGATACTGTACAACCATGTCTGAAATGTATTATTTTCTGTTTCTCTTAAAGCCTCTAGGACATTATTTATATGATTGTCACTTATGTGATGAGATCATCTAGAAATCTTTCAAGATTGAGAACACTTCCTGGTTTGTCGGGCCCTGGGGAGAAGGGTCTTTTGTTTCTTCATGTCAGTGACAGAAAGGCAGCAAATACCATATAATTCTGTGCGACAACATTCAACATTGTAGCTTTAGTAGACTTCGTCTAGCTGTCTTGGGAAATACAGTCTCAACTGCCTGGTATAAAAAATTCAAGGTGTTGAAAGTTAATGTTGATTTGTTATTAATTAATTAAAATTAAAACCTTTCATTTATTTGCAGTTAAAACCAGTCACAGAGCATATTCAGTATATATAATAAATAGGGACAGCAGCATGAGCAGATTCTCAACAAGGTGATAATAGCATGCACTGATTTATTAGGTTCAGTTATTAGATACACCTACTTTGTACATGTAAATTGGCCAGTTTATCAGAAAAGCCTACCACATGGATGCATTTTGTATATTAACAGTTACTGACTGTAGCTCATCTGTTCCTGGATTATTACGCACCTCAGCAACAGTACTGGGTTGAGTAGTCCCCCAGCCAGGCGGGTGTGTCTAATAAATGGTCAGTACATCTACACAGCATGCAGAAATCCCAGCACCATTGCCTTTGATGTCATGGTCTCACTACAGCTAAGAATGGTCCTCCTCCTAATTAATATGTGGTTATCAGTTGGCCTGTGGTGGTTCCTTTCCATTGATTGGTGGGGTAGAGGGGGCTGATAAATTGTACAGCAACAAATGACCTACAGTCAGTAATTGTAAACCTACAAAGTACATCTATATGATAAAATGGCCAGTCATGGTATGTAGAAGGTAGGTGTGCCTAATAAACTGGTATATAATGTTGCCATTTAAACTAGGCTGCAAATAATGTTCATCAGCTGAGCAAAATGTCATGATGGAAGCAGAAACTTATTAGCAGTGTGTTTCTTAGACTGAAGACTGAGTTTAATCAGAGTAAATAAATAGACAAAAATAAAATTCAAATTGTAAAATATATTAAATACTTGCCAGTCTATTTATGATCTACCTACGTTGTCATTTTATCAGCTACCATACACTCTGGGTGCAGGTGTACAATAGCAGACTAGCCCATGTGCTGCTGCACAATTTATCTGTCCCCCTCACCCTGTTGTTTTAAAATGAGTAGAAAGTGACCACCAGACTGTAGCTAAGCAGATGATATTTGAGTGGTGGATCATTCTCATCATGTTAGTGGCATGTTCATTTGTGTTACTGTGGTATGAACGTATCAGGCACAGCAGTGAACTGTGTACACCTTTCAACAGTTGCTGCAAATGTTGTGTCAGATACATGTACCAGGGATCTATACTTGTAGGCAATAGTTTGAACACCCCTGGTCAAATGACACGTCTTGTTAATTTTCTAAGTGAAAACAGGTTACAGTGTGTTCTCTGTATGTTTAACTTATTTTAACTTGGAAAACTGACAAAACATGTATTTGACCAAGGGTTTTCAAACTTTTGCATACAGCTGCACCTGAAGCTTTGCAGCGCACAGATCTACAATAATTTGTAAGATGTGGTAGCTAATAAATCTGTTTCATTATTTAGCAAGAGATACTAACATTGGCTTCACATTTATGAAACCGCTTAGCTTAGGAGTGTTGGTCTAGGGTCTGTTCTTGTCAGTAATGTCATGGTCATTGAGAGAAATCTGATCTTTGGTCAGCAGTCCTGCTCTGAGAAGCTTTGTGAATACAGGCCATTGACAGCTGGTAGCCAGATGACCTCTAAATGTTTTGTTCCATCTAGAATTGGAATACACCGTAGAAATATGGTAAAGCCATTACAAATCTAAACGTGTTACTCAGGTCCATGACTTTAGACTGGTAAACTGGCTAAACTGGTATTGCAGGCTTGTGTTAACAGTACTTTTATTGTGGGCTAAGACGTTAGGTTTATGCCACACTGGTAGCAGAATGTTTTATTTATAAGAGCAAAAGACAGAATGTCTGTTTCATTACGCTATGATAATCTGAAAGGTTTCACACTAGGATAGTGAGTTTTTAATACTGATATGCTGACAAGATTTGAACCCAGTTCCCTTTATACTTATTCATATAAATCAATTTTCCGTTCATTATTGGCCATATCGTGTTTATCACCAACTGCAATCACTTAATGGGCCAGTGTAAATCACGCTGGGTCTGCTTCTCTGGCATAAACTGACCAGCTAATCAACTTCCGTTTCTAATTGTCTTAATTTTTGTTTGTTATTTCGACAAAATATACATAAACTAGCTGTAGCGTAACACTGTGAACTTTTAACATATTTCTGTAACATTTATGATTTTTTTATCACATGATTTAAGAGCAGGTATCTGAATGTGGCTTAATTTAGACACACATGTATATATAAACATTAAGTATAATTTTACAGTATAAATGTGACATAAATGGTTAAAAACTGGTAAAATCACCACTTTAGTAGCATTTCAGATGATTAGCATATTAAAGTAAGCGAATTTGAGAAGCATCTTTTCATTTTTTTCAAATTTTACTTCATGTTTTTTAGCCATAAGAACTCCTATTTGAAGTACTTGTAGTAACAAAACATGTAGTGCAATATTTTAATACTTTTAAAATGTCAATTTGCAATGGACATATCACTTTATTTATTTACTGTTTTCTTATTTAGGCCTCTGTCCACCACAAACATTACTCTTTGGCCCCCCATGACCAAAAAAACTCGTTAACTACCTCAGTATGTTTAAATTTCCATGTTCATTGAGCTTATTCTTATGTACATTAAATATTAATCTTCGAGTGAATGTGTGGATGAAAATGTGAATAAAAACAACTTGGTTATCATGTGCTTTGGATCTCTTTTGTTCGGAACTATTTTTACGAATCATTGGTGAGTGTATTATAGAAAAAGTAGTGACTACATTGTGCAGATGGATGGGTGCATTAATAGGCAGTACAGTGTTTTTTCAGGTTTAACAGTAACATTTCTGTCCATATTCATTATTATGGCAGTGTGGTAGATTTGTGGTGGTATGGCTGTCAGGGTCTGACAGTCTGTCACAATCTAGAGTTTCACATGACCCTGAAAACTCACCTCTGTTTTATTCGGTTAGAATGGGCTGTCAAAATGCTGTTATTGCTTGAAAACTAGGGAGCATAAACGGATTAAGCACTAGCACTAAATGGTGCTAATCCGGCTTTTCTTGTGTATAACGAGTTCTTCCACAACAGTGAACTGATGCACTGATGTACGAGGCAGTAAATATAGACCAGATGTTTGTCTTTCTAGCAGAGGCTTCCTTCTGCATTAGCTAGCAGGGAAAATTAAACAGCCCACAGCAAAAACCTTCAAAGAACTCTTTTTCAAAGGTTCCTCCCACCTTCAAGATACTCACCTGAAAGGATTCTTGTTCTGAAAGATCTCGCTTTGGAGACTATTGTTGCAGAAGGTGTGTTTACAGTGCCCTGTTTCCTTTCATGTTGGTAGGAGAGGCCTTAGCAGTGCTATTTTCAAGAACTGAGTTCTGAAACTCCTTTTTGAAGCTGCTGACAGACGGAATAAGAGCTTATGGTGTGTGGGGGCGGTGCTGCTAATGTAGGCCACTAGATAAGCAGCTAAAATCACGTCTTGGAGTTGGAATAAATAAATAAATGGAGCTGTAATTGCTATTTTAATGACTATTCTACATGACCCAAACCCATTAGACCCTCCCTCGACTCGGCCCCTTCGTCCAGTACGAGGACGACGAACAGATTTGGTCCCTGATTGGAGGTTCAGTCTGTCCGTCTCTAGCAGCAGATCTGAACCTTGCTCCATTGGTCACTCTCAGGATGCACGTCGCTGTTTGCTGCTGTTGCTTTGCGCTGAGGCAAATGATGCAGAGCGACCGCTCAGAAAACGCCTCAGCTGCAAACTGTCATGTTAAAGCAGGTTATTACTCCCAATAAACAAACATACCGTGCCCCTATATCTATTTTCATTTCTTCCCCCGTTTTGCTCCGGCACACGTTTTACCAAAGCCACGTCTTTCGCTGTAAGAACACACGGAGTTGTAGTTCAGCAGAGCCGCCCATCGCTCCGTTAAGAAATAAGGAAAACAATGGAGAAGTTAAAAGCTCCGTCTCTCTTGCGCGCCCTCCTTCGGCGAAGACGCGCATTACAGCTCAGTAACAGGAACCAAAGGTGCCGCGTGGGTTTTCGTGGAAGCGGGAGGTTCGAAATTACTGAGACTTAACTTCAACGGAATGACTTCCAATGTAGGTATTCAGGGATAATCTGGATGATATAATTGCAAATCTTTTCCAACCACTATGTTTAGTACAGTGGAACTGTGCAGTCTGCAGCTGTTCATGTGGCTAGTTAGCAACATCTGAGCCACCAGGCTAACGTTACGCTTCTGTGAAGCAGCGCTTGTGGTGCACTAGTTTCCACGTCGGTTTACTGGTGCAAGCAGTAGCATTTTCACACATCTGATGAACCTCCCTGCTTAAAAACATAAAAACCGTGAAATGTTTATTGGTTCCTGTTTCGTATTGTGTTTGCAAGCTAGCTAGCTAAGTTTATTTATGTAGCGCTTTTTTATAACAGTTTTGTCCCAAAGCAGCTTTACAGGACAGTCAGTATTACAGAAAGAAAAGAAAAGAAAAACCCAGGTCCAAGCCCGCATGAGCAAGCCAGGGGCAACAGTGGCAAGGAAAAACTCCCTGGAGAGGAACCAAGACTCAGAAGGGAACCCATCCTTCTCTGGTCGACACCGGATAGCAGTCATTGTTACTGTGAAGTATTATAGAACAAAGTGGGGAAAAAAGAAAGCAGTGGCTAATTTGATGAGTTTATGATTATGCAGCAGCGGGCAAGCCGGTGGCTGGTGAGCAGTGGCACCTGATCAGGGCAGAAGGGCCAACAGCATCAGACACACAGGGTGGGCAGCTGTTCAACTCTGCAAAGAAAGGAAGAAAAACACAGTTTTGTAAAGAGTGACTGATCACAGATTACAGTATAACAGAGACTCCGGCAGGTCTAGATCTGACAAGGAGGACTAGTTACCAAAGGCTTGACTATACAAGTAAGTTTTTAGCCTAGACTTAAAGACTGAGGCTGTGGCTGAGTCCCGAACATTAATAGGAAGATTATTCCAGAGCTGGGGGGCTATGTATGAGAAGGCTCTCCCCCTGATGTAACTTTATTAATTCTAGGTACCAGTAGTAAGCCAGCACCTTGTGATCTAAGTAGGCGTGATGGTTCACAGTAGGGGAGCTGTTCAATCAGGTACTGAGGTGTGAGTCCGTTTAGAGCTTTATAAGTCAATAATAGAATTTTATAATCAATGCGAACTTTAACTGGTATCTAGTGTAGGGTTGATAAAACTGGGCTAATATGGTCAAACTTTCTGGTTCTTGTGAGGACTCTGGCTGCAGCGTTCTGGACTAGCTGAAGCTTGTTGAGGATTTTGCAGGGACAGCAGGGCGTTACAGTAATCTAGCCTTGAAGTAATGAATGCATGAACTAGTTTTTCTGCGTCCTGTAGGAATAATGCATTTCTTAATTTAGCGATATTGCGGAGATGCAGGAAGACTGTTATAGTGATATGTGCGTCAAAGGACAGATCAGGGTCTATCACGACACCAAGGTTTTTAACAGATGAGCTTGATGCAACTGAGAAATTGTTAAGTTTAAGTGTTAAGTTTGTTTAAGTGCAGTTTGTTTCTAGCTGCTTTTGGATCAAGTAGGAGGACTTCTGTTTTATCTTTAAGTTAAATAAGAGAAGGTTACTCAACATCCAGTCTTTTATGTCTTCTACACAGTCCTCAATCTTGCCAAGTTTGATTTTATCGCCCGGTTCGCTTGAGATATACATATATGTATGTATGTATAAAAAACTAAGTGTCATCGGCATAGCAGTGGAAATGTGATGTGTTTACTGATAATGGTGCCCAATGGTAACATAAATTGTGAATAATATAGGTCCTAAAACAGAGCCTTGTGGAACACCATACTTTACTTTTGCATGGACAGATGATTCACCCTTTACATTAACAGACTGATAGCAATCAGTGATGTAGGACCTGAACCAAGAAAGAGCTATTCCTCTTATCCCTGCAAGGTTTTCCAGTCTATCTAGTAGGATAGTGTGGTCTTTTGTGTCAAATGCTACACTAAGATCAAGAATAACTAGCAGAGACATATTTCCTTTGTCAGAGAATAATAAAAGATCATTTACAATTTTTACTAGTGCTGTTTCTGTACTATGATGTGGCCTAAAACCAGACTGAAATTTTTAAAATAGATGATTCCTATGCAAATAAGAGGTTAATTGTTTTGCTACCGCTTTTTCCAAGATCTTAGATATAGCGATAAACAGATCGCAGGGATTGAGGTTTGCTTTCTTAATCAGCGGTCTAATTACTGCAAGTTTAAAAGTTTTTGGGATATATCCAAGTCAAAGAGAGGAGTTTATTATTGACAGAATAGGCTTGGTTATTTCTGGTAAAATTTCTTTGAGTAAACCTGTAGGAATCGGATGTAAAATACAAGTAGATGATTTTGCGGAAGGGACGATTTTAACTAGTTTAATTTCTTGAAGTAATGTATACGATTCCAGCCTATCTGCAGTGATTATAATATTCTCAGGATCTAGACTAGCATTATAAGGCAGCAGGTTTGTAGAGTTTAACTGTGTGTTCTGAATTTTGTGCCTAATTTTATCACTGAAGAAATTTATAAAATCATTGCTGCTATAGGCTGGTGGCATCTGGGGTTCAGTAATTGTTTTGTTTTCTATTATTTTAAAAATTGTGCTAAATAGTAGTCTAGGATTATTCTTATTGTTTTGTATGAGAGAGGAGAGTTAAGCTGAGCGTGCTGCAGTAAGAGCTCTTCTATAGTCTATAAGGCTCTCCTTCCAGGCGGACTGGAACACTTCTAATTTAGTCAGGCGCCATTTCCGCTCTAGTTGTCTAGCAGTCTGGTTTAAAGCTCAAGTGTGATCATTGTACCATCATTGTTTTTTCTGCTGTACTATTTTATTTTTTAATGGAGACACATTATCTAGAATAGATCAAAAAGTATCCTCTAAGAACTTGGTCAAAATATCTAACTCAGTAACTAGCAGAAGCTGATAACTGAGGAAGGTTTCTGATAAAGCTGCCAGGTGTGGAGGAAGTTATAATCCTATTAATATGATAACATGGTGATGAACGCATATTATCACTCAACTGAATTTCGTCTGAGACTGCTGTGCTCTGGGGGAGAATGGTTAACTTAACTATATCTACACCAAAGGTCAGTATTAAGTCTAGAGTGTGGCTGTGATAGTGTGTGGTCTCTTTTATAATTTGGGTGAAACCTATGGAGTCTATGATAGATATAAATGCCTTACTTAGTGCGTCGTGAGGATTGTCAAAGTGCATATTAAAACTCCGACAATTATTATTTTACTTGAAAACGTTATTAAACTTGATAGAAACTCACTCCTGTAAGAACTGAGAATACGGCCCAGACGGCCTATAAATTGAAATTAATAAAAATGAATTTTTATTTGTTCCTTGATCAAGTATATTAATTAAAAGAAATCTAAAAGAAGAACATTTTATAGCCTACTTTCTGGCTCACGCCTAAAGTTTTAGTATGAATTGTTGCTATACCTCCACCCTGGCCGCTTAAACGAGCGCTATGTGCATAGCTGTAGCCTGTGGGAGTGGCTTCATTTCGACTAGGTGCGGTCGTTGCAAACTGGTATAACTTGGGCTCTTCTTGATGGGTTGATATCACAGTGTAGAGTCTAATGGCTTGTGACTCATCCTAAACGCTATTTTAACAGGATCTAAATTAGTTCTAAAGGAAACTAGTGGTCTCTACTGTTAAGCGAATTCCCATTGGGTAAATGAATTTTAATTCTCACTTATCTTAAGGTCTTTATTCAGCAGGGCTGGCCTTGCTCAACCCTTCATACTCTATATGTCCAAAAAAATCCAGACACTCCTTCCAATCAGGTTCGTTTACGGTGCACCCACACTGACATACTCCATAGTGCTCACTCAGCTTGTATAATGTCCATAAAGAGTCATTTCTAGTAGAATGGAATGCTCTGGAAGAGCCACTATGTCCAGTGCCAAGTGTTGGCTAAAGGGGTATAAAGCCCCTCCAGCAGTGGAACTGTGTTCTTTGTAGTAGTAGAGCTCCATCCAGTCCTTTTGGGCTGAGTTTGAGTGGTGTTTGTGATCCTGAACTAATTATCCACCATCAGTATCTGAGCCCTCTAAATGCTGTTGTGGCTGAATTCAATTAAATCATCACAGTCATGTTCCAACATCTAGTGTAAAGCCTTACCGCAAAAGCAGATGTTGTTGCTACAGCAAAAGAGGGACAAAAAAACTTGTTAAAACTTTTGATGTCAGAAAAAATCTCTGGTAGAGCAGGTGTCTTCAAACCTTTGGACATGTAGTGTACCTTCTCTTGTCTCACTGGCATAATAATGACCATAGCCTTTAACATATTTCAGATGCCCAGGACTCTGACCTCAGTTGTTCTCAACTCAGGAACGGAGATTCCACTCTTGGGTTTGGGCACATACAAGCTTCAGGGCCATGGCCAGTTGTTCCAGTCCCTCAACGCTGCCCTTGACGCAGGATATCGTTCCTTCGACACAGCTGCAGTGTATGGCAATGAAGGTCATCTAGGGCAAGTCATCAGGGAACTGCTGCCAAAGCATGGCCTCTTGCGTTCAGATGTGTTCCTCATCAGCAAGCTTGGACCAGCAGACCATGGTCCCAGGGCTAGAGAGGGCTGCTTGAGAAGTCTGGAACAGTTAGGATGTGAATACATTGACCTGTACCTTGTGCACTGGCCTGGGACTGTAGGTTTAGAGCCAAGTGATCCCTTAAATGCAGAGTATCGAGTGCAGAACTGGACTGTACTGGAGGAATTCCATGCTAGTGGACAGTTTAAAGCTATAGGAGTCTCCAACTACACTGCAGCGCACCTCAAGGAGCTGACTAGAAGTTGCAGAGTGCCCCCAGCAGTTGTGCAGATGGAGTGCCACCCAAGGCTTGTCCAAAGGGAACTGAGGGACATGTGCAAAGAGGCGGGCATTCACTTCCAGGCCTATTCGTCTCTCGGAAAGGGCGCGCTCTTAAAGGAGCCAGAGGTGAAGGCAGTGGCCGAGGGCTGTGTCCGGACCCCAGCTCAGGTACTCCTGAGGTGGGCAGTTCAGCAGGGTATCTCTGTTCTACCTCGCTCTTCACAGCCACAAAGGGTGCAGGAGAATGCCAGAGTATTTGACTTTGAGCTGAGTGAAAAGGAAATGGACAGACTAGGTGCCCTAAACAATGGGAGGCGGTTTTGCACCAGAGATTCAACAAATATCTCTTAACTTGAACAGTTTTTTTTTTTTTTTTTTTAAATGCATATTATTATAATAATTGAAGTAAATTAAGCTTTCCCAAGACATTTCTCACGCATTCAAATGCACTTGGCCAGTGAAGGGATTCTAAATCTGAAAACCTTTCAGATTTCTGCATCTAGGATACATTAACAGCAAGTCATTCAGAACTGGACCATCGAGCTTAGACCTGTGCAGGTTGGGTGAAGTCAGCAGCTTAGAGGCATAATTGATATAATAATAATAAGTAGTACTTTCTGGATTAGAACTCTGTTTACTGAATATTTTAAAACCCTAGTGTTCTAGTTCTGGTTAAGTCATTATTAATTTTAATTAATGCAATTTGTACTGTGCAATTTGAAAAAGAACGTGTGGCATGTCTGATGCCATTTAGTTAAGTAAGCAAATAAATAAAAACATTAAGTGCCAAAAAATCTTTTTCGATTTATTGTTGACCAGAAATAATGAGGATTCAACAAAGTATTTTACAAACATTTCATCCAATTCACAATATATGTAAAGAAGTATAAATATATACAAAGAGCATATGAAAAAAACAAATACTCATATAAACACATTTCAAGTAAGTTATTAGCAAAATGCCTGACAGCTGTAAGATTACGGCATTTATGTTGTCCATTTGCAGCGATTTGCTTAACCACAAGGTTGGCAGGAACTTTCTTTTCTTTTGCATACAAGGCAATTTAACCAGACTGCTAAAGGCGAGAACTGTGTGTATAAAAGGCTGAGGACAACATACAGCTCCACTATCAGGCAATATATACATGAAGGAGGGGTGGAATACAAAACTAAGAGCATGACCTATCATAAACACATAGTTTTCACCCAGGGCTCCTGTTGATGTCTTATGAAAATACGTTCAGCATGAGTGAGCATTTGCAACATCACCAGTTTAAATAAATAAATAAATAAATAAATAAAAGAAAACCCTGAGACGGACCTCACTGAATGAGAACAATACCCGCATCATTGTTAACCACCACTACTCATTACTTCATTCACAGGCTGCTTCACCTAGTTTTGGGATGCTCAAAAATTATGTACATTTTGTCAACAAAGTTTCTTTAACCTTTAATAATACACAAATATTTTAAGAGCGACATCTATATATAAATTTGTAAAGGACATCATAAAACAATATATCACGTCTTACCAAATAAATCATTTAAAAGGTACAGTGTAGTAAGTAATCCGTAAAATAGGGGTTTTATTTAGAATCTGTGAATTTGAGATTGTCCAATGTTGTCCACGAATATGAGAGATTGTCACTTAAGATTGTCAAATTGAAGTAACTCTAAAAATGATGGTTTATATGAGTTATTGCAGTTGTGAAAAGAGGTGTAGCACCTTGTCCATTGTGCCCATTTATAAGCATTTTTTTTCTATTTCTAAGGGCTAGTTTGGTTAAGCAACCTTTAAGTTAAGGCCATACTGGTGACAAACATGACCAGCCTCCATCTTGCCGTTACTTCATCGTTCTCTCTGTTTACTGTCTCGTCTGTGTGGTGTGACGCTTTTATTCTCTTCCTTCTTCTTCTTTGGAACCCCAGAGAAAAGAGAACCATCCTCGGTTCGTCTGCTTCCCAGGGCTGCTCGCTCTTCTTGTGTCCTGCAAACATCGATACGTACTTTTTAACACACAAATATAAATAATAAATACTGAGGAAAAGTACAGTAGTGTTTATAATAAAACCGAAACTCCTGTTGTAGTGCCGTTTATATTATGTCAACCTGTAATAAAGGACCACACAGGAAATGTCTAAAATGACCTAGATTAAATTCTATTGAAGTTAATGTTTTTCCTTCACCTACACCTTTAAAAAAGAGGCTCCTGAAGAATTCTGTAGCAAAGGCAATGCTTTTATATGTATATATAAAACACCATGACAACTTCAATGGTTCATTGCATTATTAAATGGTCCCCTTATGTGATAGAGAACCTGTTGTGTAAGGTTATTCAAATACCTTTTTAATTACTGTTTCATACCGCACTAAAAAAATCCACCATTGTCACACGGTTGAAGAACCATATATCTCAGTTTTTACAAAGAGTGAATACAGCTTCCATTTGCAATGCAACTGTTGCCATCAGTGGTCCATCTTTTTATGAGGTAGTCAGATTCACACTGCAGTTCTATGATCCTTCCTTAAGCCTTTTACAGAACCTCACCCCTTTATCCAGCCAGGTGTCAAATTCATCACTCATCCTCCTCAGCTGCCGCCCATATTTCTTGGCTTTCCACAGTGCAGCAGGAGCCGACTGGGATCGGCCTCGGAATGGAGCTCCATCCCCTGCTCCACCGTCCTCCGCTAAAAGCCCATCCTCATTGTCCTGCCAGCGGCTGACCGTGTACACCTGGGACTCAGAGTACAGCCGAACACGACACCCAACCTCTGACAGTTCGTCTGGGGAAGCTAGGGAAACGTATACCACATATTTTAAATCTTAGGTTTAAAACAGACACATCACACACATAAATTTTTTTTGTTTGCTTTTTTTTTTTTTTTTAACATTGTTTTAACATTTACAAGTTACATTTTTCTCCATGGGTTAATAATCTTATCAGTATTTAAGCTGGTGTATCTCCTACTGAAGTTCCTGACTGATGGAGGCTGTGAGAGAGTCGCTGTTTTGTACCTGGTGATATGTTGCTTGCCATGCTGTGCTGACTGTCCAGCTGTGGAGAGTCACCATTCTTGACCGTCTCTGACCAATTGGATTCATCTTGGTCATCCATGGTACTTATGCCATCTTCACTGTGCTTTTCCATTGCGCAAGCTGGTGAAGGTGAAATATCACCATAACGTCATCCATGTTAATAGTCAGAACGACTTAATAACAGAGCAAAACAAGCAAAAGAAACAAAGCTTTGGTCGGCTTCTTATTCTCCAGCGTCTTATTCGAATTTTCCGTTCCACCTTAAATGGTCCAGTTACATCTCTTTACCCGCCAGGTGCCAGAATGTTAAAGAAGCAACTTTTAAGGTGGAAACCAAAATTGGAATAAAGCTGGTGAGCAGGAAGGCAACATCATCCTCGTCCATCACACTACACAAGCATGTACACGCAGACGGTTAACCGGTATAAAACCTAGCTCGATTAATGTCATATCATACAAACAGCTGTTTGATGAACGTACACGAGGGAGACGAAACAAAGATTCAAGAAAGCTACCTGTGGTTCTTAATGAATTCCAGCACAATGGGTTAAAAGGCGTTCCTTTCTCTCCAGTCAGTGTTTTAATTACTTTCTTATATCGCTCCTCTTCGCAATTAAAACGAGCTCTCCTCAGTTTCTGCAGATATTGATTGCTCATGGCATGCGACACACCCAAATAACAAAACCCAACATGGCTAAATGACAAGTTTCAAATCTAACAAGCGTCTCCCGCCTCCTAACGCTGCCATCGCCGGTTCAAAATAAAGAACAAAATAGAGCACCTTCCGCGACATTTAGTCAGAATGATTGTCTTCGCTTGAAAAGGAGACGCCACTGCTGCTTTATTTTCCCATAAGATTGTACCAATCGCAACAACGTGGATGATCTCATATCACCCTCGATATCATTGTTGTTGCCCGTCGTCGTTTACAGCAGCGTTTCGCCTCCCGTCCAATCAGATGCCAGCGTGCATTGCGGGTGAGCCAATCGAAACCCGCTGCTAGGGTGTTTTGAGCGGTTCTCTCGTGCAACGTCACTGTTGCGATAGGGCTTCACGAGCTCGTGCTGTCCCGTGACTTGTTTACTCGCAGCGCTCGTGGGACGCGGTGTGAGCGAACGGAGTAGAAATTAAATTAAAAAACACCAAGGAACAGAAAATGACTGGCACAAATAAGCGGTTTCATCAAACAGTGAATGAAATGTTCCAAGAAGTATCTGCCGTGGCACGTGGTCCTGCGTTATATATACACAAAGAACTGTTTACTGTGTAGAACTGTTTACTGTTCTTTGTGTATGATTTCAAGAAGTCTGCGCTGGCCACAGCTTGTTGTGCTTCCTGTGGGACGTATATATTTAATGATGTGTCCTTTCTGTTCATTAAAATGACTGCAGAATGAAATGACTGTAAATAACGAACAAATGGAGAACATTAGTCTGAGACGTGCCCGCCTAGGATTTTTTTTCCGACAAGGAATATTTAAACGTTTTTTCCTTTTTGACCAGTAGATGGAGACAAATGCCCGTGTTTGTTTTTGGCCGTCTATACTCGCCCATCCCTCCCATAAGTAGCACTAACAATGAGACCGATGTATAAGTTTGAACAAAACAAGCTCATTAGGAGAAAATAATTATTGACTTTTTGCACTGATGAGCTGTAGTCGGTTGCACTGGCATTTTCTATTCTAAATATTTAACATTTACAGCATTTGGCAAACACTCTTATCCAGAGCAACTTACAGTTTGAGATATATATATATATATATATATAATTTTATTTTTTTTTACATAGGTAGTGTTAGGAGTATTGCCCAAGGACTCTTATTGGTATAGTGTAGGGTGCCTACCCAGGTGGGGATTGAACCCCACTCTCCAGCATAGAAGGCAGAGGTGTTACCCACTTCACTACACCAACCGCAATAGTGCCTGGCTATTATATCATACCAACCTCCCTTAAGGCCCCCCCAAATATGCTACCCATCTTGGAAGAAGCCTTGTACATAATTTTCTATTATTACTTGGCAAGTAGTAAATAAAAAGATGCCAAAGTTGGTTCACAAGTAACCATGTAGTTTTGGCCCCAAAATGTATCTCTGTAGTAATGGAACTTTCATAGATTTACATTACGTAAGTGTGAGATCATTTGGGGAAAAATGTATAATTACGATTTAGAATAATGTAATCTGTGTAGAACTTTAAATTTACATTAAACAATGATGTGCACTGATAGGACATGTCTATATTTATTTTAGGCTCTCTTCCCAGATGTCAGTTTCCAACTGAATCTCTATACTTTTCTTCCCCAGGCTGGGTTTACAGGTTCTCAGGTGAGGAACAATGCGTTAGATTCAGCGAATAAACAGTAATTGTGCCTTAAGATGTGCAGAAGTGTGTCCTCTGTATGTGTGTCCTTATTTTAACTTAGAAAATTAACAAAACATAACTTCATCAGAACTGCCAAACTTTTGGACATGACTGTATTTTAGTAACAAAAAGTATATATGTATGTTATAAAATATGTTTTAAAACCTATTATAAAACCAGTTTGGAACCGACATACCTTATTTATTTGGATGTTGTTTTGTGTTTTTTGGCCCTCAGTCCACCAAAAAAAAATAAAAAATGCACTTTGACCCCCTAATACAAGAGTTTTGGTGAATAATTTTACAGAGATTAGATATTTGATATCACAGCAATGTATTTTCTGCCATTGTTCTGATACTGGACAATTTGTTTACATAATAAACTAAATTAATGTACAAACTTTATGAATTCAGTACTTTGTATCCCCACGTCTTTTTATCCCAAAGTCTATAACCGATGGCGTAAAGAAGTAGTTGTCAGCAATCAATAGCAGAAAGTGCAGTTAACTTTACTGTTAGCTGTTGTTTTACCTACTTCCAGAAAAATGTTGCATTGTGAATGAATGGGTTACAGCCACATTAGCTTATACTTTAACTCATAAATAATTAAGGTATTAAGTTTCAATTTCATAGTCATACACTAGTAATATAACACATATATTTACCAAAGGGTAAGCCAGTCATTTTGTAACTTGAGGCCTACATCTCTACAACGAAAAAGAAAAAAGAGCGATGCAGGTTGGGCTCTTTCCCTTGTTGTATGCTGCTGCTGAAAGTTTTATTAATGTAGACTTTCAAGTGTTGTAGAGAATGTATTCTGTTCATATTTTATAAAGGTTTTTTTAATAAACCACTTTAATAAAAGGAGGTACCGGCTATATTTTCTGAAAATTAAACAAGTCTTGGCTGTTCCACAATGTGCAATGCTTAGGGAAGCCTTTAGGGGGCCTAGAGGAACCCCTAAAGATACCTTCAGGATTCTCGCTTCTTTGAGGTGCCTAAAACACCTCCAGCTAGCAGCATTATGGGTCCCATTACTGAGATTCATTGCACCCCTGTGCAGTCTGCTCTGGCAGGAGTCTCCAGAAGAGCAGAGCGTTCAGAGTGGTGGGCTACAGTGCTACATGTCTGCATTTTATAGCATTTGTAACCCTAAATGTTACATTTGCCTGTAATGCTAATCTAAGTAGAACCTTTCACAACATCATGTAACAGCTGTCCCTGCAGCTCAAACTTGGAGATACATTTTTCCACATCTCTAAAGTTCAGTTTTAGAAGTTGGTTGCATTTTCTGCTTTTCGTGATCCAAGTAACCTCAAACACCTTCAGTAATGTTGAGGTCTGTACTCTGGGTTGGGCAGTCTATTGATCTGAGACCACCAGCAGCTTTTAATGACACCAGTAATGGCTTCTAAACAGCTAAACATCCTTTCACACTCATAGGATGGACAAAAACACCTGTGGATTTTTCAGATGGGAGGCAAGAGCGGAACTTGATTTTCTCTTCTTTCTTAAAGATTAAAGCTTTAAGTACTGTTCATCTGATGGTGACAGTTTTGGTGGTTGACCAGGTCTTGCATAGTTGTTAATTTCCTGAACAATGAATAGCTCGTACTTAATGTCCATTTTGACTGGAGATTAAATGAATAAAGGCAGGTTTCTGAAAATAGGCATCAGTTACTTAGTCAGCTTTCAGAATGCAGCTGAAAATCAACAGCTCTTATTATTTTTGCACCAAATTTTACCCCCCATCTTGTAGTGATTACCAGACCCTGCTTGCTCTAGCTCTCCTTTTTCACTTGAGGGGTACCAACCTGAATGAATATACAGTGGCCCCAAACAGTACTTGGATATTTGTGGCATTCTTAAAAATGTCAAATTACGTATATTAAGTGGTCAATTCAAAGACCTATCAGAAGGCTACTGGTGTGTTTCTGATGGTTATCCTGCTGAAAGACCCATTTAAATCATTTGTTATGTTCTCATCTGTTTCTTCACAGATGTTCTGCAGGTTTTCATCCAAAATGCCTTCCGAGTTCATGACCCCATCAAGCTCACCAACAGCACTGTAAGAAAAACAGACATAGAGGCATCCTCTCCTGTGCTTTAACAGTATGCTTAGTAATGTCTAGTTGGAATTCTTCTCCAGATTGTCTCCACATAAAGAGTCTAATAGCAGTCTAATGTTGTGATGAATGATTTTCTCTGAAACAGATTTCATTTTGATAAACGTTTTTATGAAGTAACCATTATTGGTTAAAGTTTACCAATGGTTAGCGTGTCCAAATATTTTTGGGCTTTGGACTGCATTTGAGCCCTCTTAAAGATTTAATGAATATTTGCTTAATTTCTGACACAGCAGTTCAGTTACATTTCACTGTTTGCAAATGGTTATGTACCAATTATCAGCAGTGTGTAGGTCAACAGCCATTTATTTCTTATAACAGTTCTTTGGCTTTCTACAGTGCTGTCATTAAGTGATTGTATATACCTTTTGTTTAGTTCTGTATTCAGGACAGGACATTGAATTTGAAATGAAACAATAACTATAAGCTTAAAATGTGAAATGCCAGCTTTACTTTGAAGATTTTTAGTGAAAGACCATTGTTAATTTTACATTTCCTGAAATGACTTCTTCTTCTTTCGGCTGCTCCCTTTAGGGGTCGCCACAGCGGATCATCTGCCTCCATCTTGCCCTATCCACTGCCTCCTCTACTTTCACACCAACCATCTCCATGTCCACCTTCACTACATCCATAAACCTTCTCTGAAGTCTACCTCTTCTCCTTCTCTCCTACTTGCTCCATCTCCAACATTCTTTGCCCAATATATCCACTATTCCTCCTCAACACATGTCCAAACCATCTCAACCTTGGCCTATCTCCAAACTGCTCCACCTTCACTTTCTTCACCTTCATTTCCTGAAATGACTGATAGTCAGAAAAAATGTTCGTCCGTCAAAGCCAGTCAAAGTCAAACCACTTCATCTGTTAAATATGGTGGCTGCTTGGAGAACAGTCTTACTGCCTTCACTGATGATGCAACTGCCAACAGCAGCAGCAGGATGAATTCTGAAGTGAACAGATGCATCTTAAAGGGGATTTTTAGGGGAAAGTTTTTGGGATGCTACTTTTGCTTATAATGCTCTGTATGTACCTCCTCAGCAAGATTGGAAGTTTTTTGTTTTTGTTTTTTTTTTTTATCAATCCTATCGTAAAACAATGTCTAAGTTATAAAGCAATGACTTCTGTCTTTTCAAACATATCTAATACAACTCATCAGCTTATTATTAAGCCCAGTCCAGATTGAAGCACTCCTTATAACTTGAGTGAATGGGCAGAGCTAAACTGATGTAGGGTGAAATAGGAAGATATAAGTAAATGTGATGGTTTTTATGACATCACATAGCCACTGATTTCAAAATGGACTGTTTTTGCAGATAAGTTTCCATTTATGGAAATATGTATTAACAGAATGCTGCGTTTAGAATCTTTATTCATATTGCAGCATTGGTTCCGAAGAGGATGTGGAAACATGCACATACGGGCAAATGGTCTTTTATTTTGAACAAGCACTTCAACAGGCAGCAAGAAATGTCAACCCTTCAGGGGTCAGGTGTCCCATTGACCCACACAGTCTAAGCAATATTCTAGGGTGCTTAGAGTCCCAGCCTTTCCACGATCAGGGCCGGCACAAGTGCTGCGGGGTGCCCGCTCCTTGGCAACGGGTGCCCATAGACCTTTCTCAGTGCTGTATCTTTGGTCAGCGGCTCATTGACTTACTCTGCTTTGGGTGCACTGTCCTGTGAGAAGTCTGTGAGAATCCTCTCCATCATGTGCCAGAGCAGAGAGACTGAGCACTGCGCCACTCCTCCTGAGTGTTGCGGAACTCATAGCTCACAGCATTAGGTCCTATTGGAGGTGCCAGCAGCAGCAGCCCTTCTCTCAGCTGTTCTCCATTTTCTCCATCGTCAACCCTAGTGGGATCCATCCAGCAGGGCTTGCGCTGGGTATTCAGCTCCTTTCACGTTGGCGGCTTCACCCATGAAAAGATAAGGTGCCCTCGACTGCCCCTGGAGATCCACCTGAAACTGTGGTTTCAGATTCTCTTGAGCTGAGTGTTTCTCCAAAGAGAACAAAAGCTGCACTGCCACTCTGTCTTGGTTCCAACATAAGCTGATGCAACCACCTTCACTTGCCCTATCCCCAAGCTCAGCGTTTCCTTCCTGAGGTTGAGCAGGGCCCTGGCCACCATGAGGAAATCCAAACTGAGAATGCATGCATCCTGTATAGGCAAGAGAGAGAACTTGTGCGTTCAGGTCTGGCTCCCCACCATGATTAGGAGCTACTTCCCCCCTGTCACATCAACTTGGCCACTGGTGATAGACTTGAGTTGGACAGTCATCACTTGCCAGTCGGCTGGTGTGCCACTTTCAGTGCCACTGTTAATGTCAAGGGGGTAGTGAGCTGTTTCCTATCTATGCTGCTCTTGACCCAAAATCTGGGGTGGCAGCCAATCTAATTGGCTTTCTTCCGTATCCCCTCTGGCATAGGTTTGTGGCATTGACTGCTGTAGTGTCCCCTCTTCCTGCATTGCCACTGCCACTGCCGCTGCCGCTCACTCAGGGGCCACTTTGCATGCTGCCTCCTCCTTAGGTTTCTCTGCAGCAAAGCACTGTGATGCTGGGCAACCTTTCACAGCTGTGCGGAGTATGGCTCCCAGGCACATTCGCTGTTGAAGCACGGTAAGCGGCTGATCACTGTATCACTCATCGGGCTCCTGAGCCGGACGTCAGAATACACATCATCAGATTCTTTTATTCCCAAAGAAAGATCCGTTTAAAACAGATTTGCATTACAGAAATAGAACTGACGGTGATTCAAGGACTTAATAATCCGAAGGCAAATGACGTCATAGCCAGAAAATAGTTTTTATGGGCATGTGTTTGAAGGAATTACCTTAACAATAAAGATATTGTGATCATTCAGATGTAACATAGACCTACGTCAGAATCTCCAAGTCGTCAAAGCCGTTATGTTTTGCCCGATTTCTAACCCTAAATCACTCCAACACGTCCAGTTAACATTCCTGCAACTGGGGTTCAATCCTGATGTGGTTCACTTCTAGTGAGACCACCCCTCCCCTCCCTCTGCAGTCTGCGCTGCTGAAAAAAAATAATGTCGGTTTTTTTCTTCTCGGCTCTGTTACCTTTCAAAAACTGGCAGACTGAGAGAAAGCGAGGGGGAAAGGGAGAGCTCCCATTTACATATCTTTCTTCTCCCTCTCATTTCTCCAGGCGGGTGATTAGCGAGGTCTGATTCGTAAACGAATCGTTCTTCTGAATCGGTTCTACTCAATAAATCCGAACCGATACACAAGTCCCACTTGATCGAACTTGTGGCGTCTACGCGATTTTTTACATTAGTGAAGAGTTAAATATTTAATAATAATGTACAGGTTCTTACTGGATACACGAAACAACCTGTTCGTTCATTTAAATGTTCTCTTTTTAGACTGCCACAGTTAGTACACACTTCAAAAATGGTTCTTAAAAAGGGTTCTTTAGTAAAGACAATGATGTTCTTTCCACGGTAAAATGGTTCTTCGCATTGATGGAAGATGTTTTATATATAATTCTATACAGAACCTTTTAAAAAATGATTCTATACAGCACCAAAGAGGTCTTCTGTTGCTACAAGCTTCACCTCATACAACAGCAGAACCGCTTTTAGTGCTATATAGAACCATTTTTTAAAACGTTCTATATACAACACATTATCCATCAGTCTGACGACCATTTCACCACGCAAAGAACCATTTCAGCGTGAAGTGGCTCTAGCTAGAACTCTAAAGGCTCATAAAAGACACTACCTTTACAGAACCCTAAAGAACCATCTATTTAAAGTAGCTACATCAGACTCACTCGCTGAATCAGCTCTCGTTGTAGTACGGAGGAGATTAATTAGACTTGACTTGATGAGTCTGAATCACTGAATCGTTCAAAGGGGCAGCTCCGATGAATCGGTTCAGTAAAACGAATCATTACTACTAGCGCTGCGCCTCGTTAGCGGTTCCTCTCTCATTCAGTCAGCTCTCGTTCAGCCGTTGTTCCTCACCATGCTCTCCCTTAGAGCCGTCGTCTTCTCGCTGGTGTCCACCTCTGTGTGGACAGCTCGTTTTCCTCCCGCGTTACTCTGTTTGAAAAGCAACGGTTCGCCAAAGAGCCGTTTTTAGTTTTCGTGGCAGTTTTTGTCTCTTTGGAATCGACTGCAGTTGGTGTCTCCAGACATCTCCATCTGTCATTCCTCAGCGACCAAATGCCCCTTTTCTGTTACGTTTTCTTTATATTTAAAAGGGACATTCTGTGTTAACTGTGGTCAGACTCTCCACTGGCTTTTAGCCCTGAACGACGGTTTATTTTTGAATCCGTGTTTTTGAGTCTTGACTGTAAGGTGTTTTTTTCCTCCATGTCTTAATCTGTCAAGTCTTCCGCTCTGACTGAGTTTGGCGAATAAGGCTTCCTTTTATATTTCGCAAGAACTGTTAAAGCAGATAAGCGACATTCAGGAGATCCTGCAGACCAGAGATGCTCTGCTGAGTGGTGAGTAACGCAGAAGAGGCACTAGAAATTCCCTCCCGGAGCGTCTACACAGCAGCACAGGAGCATCTTCAGCCCGTAAGTACAATCAAATGATCAGAGCTGCTTTGAATTAGTTGTTGTGAACCTGTGAGCACATGCTTGGCTGGAGAACATGGACTGAGGGGAACAGTTGAGCCCATGCAGCCCCCCTCTATACCAGTGGTGTCGGTTTAGTGACAATGATGGTACAAGTTTGAAAGAACGTTAATAAATGTTCGTTTTAGTTGTGAGACTGCATCTTCCTGTCCCATCCCTTTTGGTCTTTGTGGAGAATGCATTACCGCATGCGTCTCATAGGAAACCATGGACCACTGCTAAACTATGAAGACTCTAATGCACATTCCTTTACTTACAAGTGTACCATTTGTCTTTGCAGGAGAAAAGTTAAACCCAGTCTAGGGTCACAGAGATGAATCCCTGATATCTAGAAGAATCCTCTGTTCTCTTGCTCTCTCTCCAGGTGGCTCAGAAGCAGGTATGTTCAAACTCATACTGTCGGCCATAAAACAATACACACTTTAACGTGACTGAGCATCAGTGCATATCTTTAACCGGCTGATTCCTGCAAAAGTAGGTGGCGAGTCTTTGATGTATGTTTCATAATGAGACTTCAGCTACTGCAATATGTATGTTTCCCACTCTCCAAGCCTGTGCCACTTTCAGATTGGCTCCAAGCACTTATAAGGCACCGTTCTCATGGAAACGCTCTCGTACTCCCACTATAGAAACAGCCCACCTGTTTCATATAAACATATTCAGACGATGATAATGATACGCCAGCATTCTGGTGTCTGTAGGGAAACCCTCTCCCTCCAGATGCCGTGAAAAGACATTTTTAAGCTCTTAATCTTAAAAAAGATTGTTAAATGGTTTATGGCTTGGATGTGTGTAGTCCTGCCACAGTTATTCCATAATGACCTGATCACAGTTATTTTGGCTGAAGGCAAATATTTAAGCTGATGACATTATTTTTCAGTTATATGTCAGCATCGCAAATCAAAGAGAATGTTAACTGGGTCTGTTTTCATCTGTTGGGTCAAAGCAAATTTATTTAAATAAAAACATATATTGAGAATCATGGGTCTTATGAAAAACACCAAAACATATAAATGGTGCTAAATGGGAAATGGTGAGTAATGTTTATTTATTTGAGCTTGAGCTGTTTCTGTTATAATTTGGGGGCTACTTGTGCGGCTGACAACTAGAAAACAAAATGTAGTTGCTTTAGTCTTTAACAGGTAGGTAAGAAAAAAGACAATGGCAATTGTTTGTCAGCTAAAATGTCATGATTGTGGCGGGGCTACTTATATAATTAAAAAGTTCTTCACTACAGTGATCATTTAAGGAACCATCATACAAAGAATCATTTTTTTAAAGACTATGTAAGAGTGTAGTGACAGTGAACATCTAGGTTCAGATGTTCTACATATATTTTGTGAGTTTGGACCATTCAACATATGCTGACTGACTGACTGACTGACTGAGGGTAGAGAGCTGTGAGAATTAGCGCTGGAGTTCTGTGCAGCTTCTGCCTCAAGCTAGACCGCTAAACTAAGACCCTCACCCCCATATAACTCTGGTAGGACTGGCATAGGACTGAGGAACAGGGGGAAGATGGGTGGTGGTGGGGATTGTGAAAAATGTCATTGTGGGAAACAGAAGGTAGCGAAGGGTATATATAAGCATAAGGATATATATATTTCAGGCCTGAACTGATTGGCACGACTGCTTTTATGCCGTTTATCCCTTTGCACTACACAGTAAAACTGTGCTAAAAGAGTTGTTAGATGAAATAATCCCTTGAGATTCCACACTGATTCCTGTATCCTTTGTTGCCACCTATAAAGCTGGAGTGATTTGTGATTTACCTCCTGATAAGAGTAATGGAAAGAAACAGGTTGTTGCCTGTGATCTGCTATTGCGTGTACGTCTCAGCTTTGCTCTTTGTGTTGATAATGCCCAAGAGTGGTTTAACAGGATTAGTGCTGTGTCCTATTGAGGGAGCTGGGGTCCTCATACTCCCTCCAACTATGTTCTTAACTGCTCTGAAGTGGTGAGAGAAAGAGAATTCAGGCCAGGATATTCACTGTTAGGTTCAAACACCTCATTAGGGGTGCAACAATAGACAAATTACATGATATGAAACATTTTACTGTTTTTGTGTCACAAACAATGCATTTTCAATACAGAATTAGAAAAGAATGTTAACATAGCTTTCACATTTCTTTATTTTTTGGTTGTTCCAATTTTTTTCCCTAAACAGACAACAGTGCTTGGCACAAGCACTACTGGCACAAGTCATTTTCTTAGAAGACAATAAATAAAACATAATATAAACAAAAGTGCAAGGTACATTACATGTTATGTGTGTGTGTGTGTGTGTGTGTGTGTTATTACGGCTGATAATAATAAATGGAAACACGTGGACTGTAAGGCTACATCTCACAATTAAATGAACTGAGTTAATTTACAGTTAGATTGTGTGTTTCTATATAAAGTCTAGTTCTTACCTTCTGGCTGAAATGAATGAGTGAGGGGATTTTCTAACGTGGCTCAGTGACTCCCAGCTAACTGCAGAATAGAGGTGGCCCCACAACCTGCAAGCGGTTAGCTGTTAGAAGCTATGAACATCCCTGTCTGAGTTTTTTTATTTTTATTTTTTGACTGTTTAGACATGGCACTAGCTGGTTATTTTTCCTCTGGTGCTGGATTGTAACTGCTGCACCACTTAAGGTAAGGAAATTCAGGTGAAAAGTTGGCAAATAAGAAGCTAACTTTAGCTTCATCCACGGTATGGTGAGCAAACCATTTCTTTCAGTTCCAAGAGATGTGCAACAGTTTTTTAATGATTGGTGTTAGCACTTCACACTTGAACATCTTCATATTATTTACTAAAAGTGTTCTTAAAAGAGCCATCAGCTGAATGGCTCTGTGGTTCTTCTATGGCATTGCTCTAAAGAACTTTTTCTAGCACACATTTTTAAGAGTGCAGCTAGTGTTTACTATTAAAAACAAAGTTGCCACAAAATGTTTTATGAGTGATACTATAGAATAACACGTTTTGGTTAGAACCATGTTTGAAATGAGATTTGTCAGTGTGGAGTCTTTATAGGCTGAAAGAACCTTCACATAATATACACTGCTCAAAGAAATAAAGGGAACACTCAAATAACACGTCCTAGATCTGAATGAATGAAATATTCTCATTGAATACTTTGTTCTGTACAAAGTTGAATGTGCTGACAACAAAATCACACAAAAATCATCAATGGAAATCAAATTTATTAACCAATGGAGGCCTGGATTTGGAGTCTCACACAAAATTAAAGTAGAAAAACACACTACAGGCTGATCCAACTTTGATGTAATGTCCTTAAAACAAGTCAAAATGAGGCTCAGTATTGTGTGGCCTCCACGTGCCTGTATGACCTCCCTACAATGCCTGGGCATGCTCCTGATGAGGTGACGGATGGTGTCCTGAGGGATCTCCTCCCAGACCTGGACTAAAGCATCCGCCAATTCCTGGACAGTCTGTGGTGCAACGTGGCTTTGGTGGATGGAGCGAGACATAATGTCCCAGATGTGCTCAATTGGATTCAGGTCTGGGGAACGGGTGGGCCAGTCCATAGCTTCAATGCCTTCATCTTGCAGGAACTGCTGACACACTCCAGCCACATGAGGTCTAGCATTGTTCTGCATTAGGAGGAACCCAGGGCCAACTGCACCAGCATATGGTCTCACAAGGGGTCTGAGGATCTCATCTCAGTACCTAATGGCAGTCAGGCTACCTCTGGTGAGCACATGGAGGGCTGTGCTGCCCTCCAAAGAAATGCCACCCCACACCATTACTGACTCACTGCCAAACCGGTCATGCTGAAGGATGTTGCAGGCAGCAGATCGCTCTCCACAGCGTCTCCAGACTCTGTCACGTCTGTCACATGTGCTCAGTGTGAACCTGCTTTCATCTGTGAAGAGCACAGGGCGCCAGTGGCGAATTTGCCAATCCTGGTGTTCTCTGGCAAATGCCAAGTGTCCTGCACGGTGTTGAGCTGTGAGCACAACCCCCATCTGTGGACGTCGGGCCCTCATACCATCCTCATGGAGTTGGTTTCTAACCGTTTGTGCAGACACATGTGGAGGTAGCGGTCCTGCTGCTGGGTTGTTGCCCTCCTATGGCCTCCTCCATGTCTCCTGGTGTACTGGCCTGTCTCCTGGTAGCACCTCCAGCCTCTGGACCCTATGCTGACAGAAACAGCAAACTTTCTTGCCACAGCACACATTGATGTGCCATCCTGGATGGCTGCACTACCTGAGCCACTTGTGTGGGTTGTAGAGTGCGTCTCATGCTACCACGAGTGTGAAAGCACCACCAACATTCAAAAGTGACCAAAACATCAGCCAGAAAGCAGAAAGGTACTGAGAAGTGGTCTATGGTCCCCACCTGCAGAACCATTCCTTTATTGAGTGTGTCTTGCTAATTGTCAATGAATTCCACCTGTTGTCTATTCCATTTGCACAACAGCCTGTGAAATTGATTGTCAATCAGTGTTGCTTCCTAAGTGGACAGTTTGATTTCACAGAAGTTTGATTTACTTGGAGTTATATTGTGTTGTTTAAGTGTCCCCTTTATTTTTTTAAGCAGTGTATGTTCTTCACTGATATAAGAGTTCTTCCAAAAATCCTTACATTTTGTGGAGATTCTTTCAACTTTGAAAAGCTTCTTTGCACTCCCAGATCTCATTTGCAAAAATTGTTGCTTCAAAGACCCATCTACTGAAAGGTTCTTTAGGGAAACAAAGGTGGTAGGCATAACTCCAAAGAACTCCTTTTTGCCTCTTTTATTTTTAAGAATGCGGGCAGTGTTGTTTTAGAGGTTAATGTGGTCTCTTGTTGTTGAGGATCTTGGTTTCACTGGCTTTATGTCTTCCCTAATGCTGAGAACCATTACTCACTGCTTAAGCTAATCTTAATGTTGCTGGCGGACTGAGAATAATCCCACTCTTGCTGAGGGCAGAATTCAAGAAGTGGTTTGTTTCTACTTTGCTCCATTCATTATGTGGCGTGACGGAAGCTTCTCTCCATAAGATGCAGATTTTGGCAGAGTGGGCCAACATCCGTTAGCCCTTTGTGCGGAACATGTCTTAATCGTGGATCAGCTCCAGTGGGTTTTAAAGCCTGAGAATGTATTCAGACGAGCTCTGGGTTTAGCCGAGGGCAACTGTGTGAGTTCTGGAATTATTTGTGTCCGAGTAAATGGGTTTGCACTGACACATATTTTTTTTCTTTTTTCTTTGCTCTGCTTTTTTGCAGGGCTGTGGCGTTGGTGTGGTTTTATGTTAATGTCAGAAGCAGAGGTCCTGCTTTCCCCGTATGCCTGGCTTTCTGTTGCCGTGCATGTGGGTGTATGTATGTTGTCTCTTTCCTATCACTCGGCTCTGATTCAGTGTGTGTATCTGAGGCCTAATGGCACATGGCTGACTGCTCCTCTATCAGCTCTGTCAGCATTATTAGCGCAGAGGTAGGGGCTCGACACCCAAACCATCGTATTTCATCTCTGCACCCCATCCAAAGACCTGTCTGCCCATTTAGATGGCCAGCCTCATAAAAGTTAGTCAAGTGAGCCAATGGCCCCAATTAAAGTGTCTTTTGCTCTGTCAGTTTGTGCTCAAATAAGACTATAATTCAAGCACTGCTCTGGAAAATTGCTTTATTTATACAATATAAATTGAATCTTAAAGATAATTAAAAAACAACATTTTTTGCTTTTCAATTTGCAGCTATAATTTCTTCCTAATCTCCAAAAGACTACTGTTGCACTGATACCAGTGGCTAGCTATGACTGCTAGAGCTAGGCCTTTAATTAGTGCCATAAAGGTTAAGTAGATATTCCATGTTTTGCTTAAAGCAATACAGTGTTGGGCCCAATACTGGCATTTAAGTACAGCATCTGTATGAGCAGTAAAGAACACTGATACCAAGAAGCAATCCTGACATGGTTGCTCACTACTGACTACCATTGCATGTGCGCTAGCTTAACTGAAGCAAGCAAGTGTGGGAGTATTTAACACTTGAAAGTCATGATATCATAGTCATTAATTGTAATGAACGATGCCATAATAGGAGCTTATGTCACACGCTAATATTAGCTCTCATGACATCAAACATTATATGTTATTAAAATGAACAGTAGTGGTAACATGACACTGACATATTACTGAATGAAATCTGCCATGACAGTATTTATGGCATTGTTATGACCATGTTATGTAAAAGAGTTCAACTGCATTGGTACTGCAAAATCTGTAATGCCAGAATATTGAATGGAGGTGTGATCAGATTTAATTTAGCATTTAAAAAATAAACAGTCAAGTTAGATTAGTACAGTAACATTACATAGCTGAAACCATTCATGTGTGACATTATCGAAACAGTAAATGTTGTTCATTCAAGTTTAATGTTTTATGTGTGACACAGAACACTGCTTTTACTATAAATATCTAGACCAGCAGGCCCCTAGATAGGATTTTGGATTGGTATCGGCACTCAATATTGGTAGACACTTGAGATTCAGGTGTTGATATTGGAAAACATGGTATCAGTGCATCCCTAGCAATTACTGGAGTTTACGCCTACACAGTCAAAATGTCTGTAGCCACTTCTGTGCCACTGCAGAAGCTTTATAAATTCAAAATTGATTGCACATCATCAGTCCTATGTGACCAATGAAGAGCTGTCATTCTCTCCTAGTAGATTAGCATGATGTGTAATATACATCTCAGAAGTGTTGCAGTGTAGCATGGGTCAGTATGCAATCAATCAACAGAGCCATAGATAAGCTGTCTTCTTTTCATGATGTGTGTTACAGTCTTCAAGAAATGTTTAATTTCAGGTTTAATATCTGCATGTTGTTTTACTGGTAGCATTTGTGACACATTGAGTGAAGCTGCTGGGGTGTTTTAATCTCTCAGCAGAGAAAGTGAACATTCCTTTGGGTTCCTCCTAATTATTTGCGCTTTGTAGATGCTTTATGAGTTTCTCTCATAGACTCCCTCTCTCTGTGCCCTCTCTTTTCCCCATTCTCTCTCTCCCCCTCATTCTTTTTATAGCTGTGGGTTAGAAGGCAGACCTTGTTGCTTTTATATCTTTTTTGTGTGCATAATTGTCTTTCTTTTTGCTGTGTTTGTACATTCACTAATGAATACTATAGCTGGCTAATTAGAAAGTTGCATTAATAAAATATTGTTTTGCTTATTGTTGTGGGAGCCTCTAGAACCAAACAGTCAATGGCCTTTCCTCCAAACACAGTGCAGTTATTGCATATCATCTGTCAAAGTTGGATTCTCCCTGCCTATTGCGGACAGGACAGAAAAAAAACTCTTTGTATGAGGTACTGTGTTTGAAATACTCTCTTGTAAATGAAGGCGCCAGAAGGGTTCTTTAGAGCGATGCCATAGAAGTCAAGTCAAATCAAGAGGCTTTTATTGTCATTCCGTCTATGTACAAGTACACAGTGGAGTGAAATTATGTTCCTCCAGGAAAAACATGGTGCAACAAGGAATAAAACGTGCAGACATAGTGTGCAAACAAAACGTTAAGCTATAAACTATATAATAAATATGATAAATTAAACAGACATTAGATACAGTAAACAGACAGGACGGTACAGCACCGACACAGCACACATTACTGGACATGAGGTAGTGAGAATAAGGTGCAGAGATATTTAATATGCTGTGATCTGTGAGTCACACAGTCAGATGACATACATAAACAGCAGTTACTGAGGTAGTAAAACTTGAGTAAACAATGTAAACACAGTGTTAGCAGCAATGTTCCAGTGCAAGTAGAAACCTCTAAATAATCTAAAGAAGAACCTCTAAAGAATCTTTCAGTGGATGGTTCTTTGAAAAAACATTCTTGTAAATGTGAGTGTGAAGAACCTTTTTAAGGTTTGAAGAACCTCCACATAATGTTTCGGAGTGATAGGTGACCAGTTATTTCCTACGGCAGTAGGCAGTTTGTAGCTGTTGTTTAGTAACATGGCAACAGGCCGACAAGCAACTAATTGAGTTTTTCTCACTTTAGCAAAATCATTTATGATGTATTGAAGTGACAGTCTAAATGATTGGCTCCCACAAATTCCTCTGACCAATTGTAGAGACTACTTTTTTTAGACATTACTAGCATTTTGTTTCTTTTCCCAATAGTGTCACACAAAAAATGGAAGAAAAACCTAAAGCTGAAAAATATAATATCATTATATCATTATCAATGATATCAATATCATTATACTATGTGCAATTTTCACAATACACGATACATCACAATATGTTTTTGACAGTAGTGCCACATTTAAAAAATATAATTAACTATAAATACGAATTACTTTTCATATTTCACTCACTAAACTACCCTAAAGCAAGTTAAGTAGACCTACCTACACTCTCTTTGAATGAAACCTACAATTTGGTCATTGTTCATTATGTACTGATGATCCACGTTATCTATAGAAAAGCATATTGTGACATATTATGAAGTAATTTGCCACAGTAAACAAAAATATTGTTACATTGCCCAGCATTACTTTTATATTTGAAATAAAACATGTTCTTATCAGAAGCTGGGCAGTGTACATGTCCACCAAAAAAAAAAATATATATAATAATTAGTAACTTGTCACCTACAAATATGAATGTGTAGGAAGTGGCTGATATGGCAAAAACATGATATTATGACACTTCTCAACACTTTCATGATGCGTAATACACATCACGATATTTAGTTTCTGATGTTTGATCAGTTGGAACAGACCAAAAGTTCCAAGTGGTGCCACATTTAAACTAAACTATGAAAAAACAATGAGTAGAGGTCAATGTGACAATATTTTATCACTAATTCAATATGTTGTTTATTGTGAGAATCTGCGTTTCTGAGCATATCATAGATATCATCTGTACAGAACCTTGACCAGCTGTATGTTTCATGGCAAAGGGAGCCTTATTAGTGTTGTTTAGTTTGATTTAGTGCAGTACAGTGTGTAGAATGTGATGTCATGTGATGTCACTCAGTTGATGTTGTGTATCAGAATATAGTGAGACGCATCATGCATACTGAAAATGTCTTGAAGTATCATGATACCCTCCCCGCCGTGCAGTGTTTTGATTCACCATTTCACATACTGTGCTGCTTTAATTCCAATTATACTGGACTAATTATGTTTTCTATTGAAAAATGCAGTTGTTTATTAGGTGCTGTTAATATGCACAATGCGCTCAGAAAATCATATTGTTATATAATTTATCACAATTACAATGATGAGAAATACTGTCATTAAATATATATGTAATATTATATATCCATGCTTAGAACTACACAATCAACCTGGAACCGTTAAGGTTGTAATTTTTAAGGTATGTTGTTTAAACATGAAGAAGCAGAAGAAGGTCAGGGGTCTACACACTGAATGGATATCGGACATTCTTGCCGCTCTCCGTGGTCCTGAATCTACATATGACCTGGAGAAGCTACAGACACTCCTAATGCATACTAATTTCCTTCTGTTGCATTTCTCCAACAGTCCATTAAAGGGCCCAAATGCTGCTTTTGTCTCATACTTTATTTTTTCTACTGAGGTCCACTTACAAACCATGTGATATTTTATATATGAAAATGAGTCATACTTAATTTTCTCATGACTGTTTTCCCACCTCTCTTCATTCCATACAATTAAACAGGCTGCATTTTGTTACTCTGCCTTTATGACTGATATATGTAAATGAGCTCTTTTCTGATTGGCTGCTCTGTATTGGGCCTCATTCAAAAAGCAGTCTGAGTTAAAACTCTTCTTGTTCCTTTAGTGGGAATGGGCGGAGCTAACCTGCTATGGACTAAATAAGTGAATATATGAAGAGTTTCATTCCAAAATGCTGTATATCAATTTTATCAATTTTGAATATAGTAAGCCCTTTGATGGACTGGTGACCTGTCCAGGGTGTTTCCTGCCTTCTGCCCAAGGGCCACTGGAATAGGCTCCAGCACCCCAGAAGAATAAGCGGCTTAGACAATGTGTGTGGTTGTGAATATAGCAAGTTTAAAAAAATAACAGCTGATGTATACTAGAAAACATATTTTTGTGTTAAAAGTGGTCCATAATGTGCTTTGGAAAAAAAACTCTTCATATGTAAATGCAGTAGTTTTTGTGACATCACAAATATTACACATTTAAAATAGGCTGGTTTTTAACTTAGATTTTGTATATGGACTGAGACGTAAACAGCACGATTTGAAGCTTTAGCATTAAAGGACATCTTGCACAATGTTGTAAACATTAACCAGAGAAATACATTTTCCAGAAAGGAAACTTTTTTTTTTTTTTTATGTATTTTGAACTGCTCTTTTAAAAAGAAATCTGAAGCACCCAGCAAATGAAATACTTTGAGATTTGCAATGTTTGTGCTTTCTGTCAACACCATTGAAACTAAACATAATATAGACAATATATCCACCCAGCATAGAAAGTAAATGTGTTTTTCAAGATCTCTGTTCTGTTGCAGGCATGCACTATAGACAGTGATTGTATATACTATGTGACGCTAGTCTGCAGGGTGTGGTATGGCTACGCATGGTCAGTTTGAGCAATGATTTGGTAGCTCTAGGAAGAGGCCGGATGGTCAGTGCTCTGACTGTAGATCAGTGTTTGTAGGATGCTGAGCTGAATGGGCAGTGGGAGGAGACCTGTACTGGATCACTGATTTCTCCGCCTCACCTTAATAAGTGCAAATGGAGTTGGAAGTGTTCATGCTCCAATTCCGTGCAGAGCATACGTAACGAAGAGATGTCTTTCACTGCTCTCTTTTCTTCTCTCTCTGTCTCTCTCTCCCACTGTTTCTCTGTCTGTCTCTGTCTGACTCTCTCTCTCTCAGTCTGTAGAGGCATGCTTGAGGTTAACAGATGCAATATGTATGTCCTGCACTGCTCCTTACTCCCGCTGAATGTAAATTAGGATGGGCTACGTGTGCTCAAGGCTTTCCACACCTCTCTATAACTCTCTCTGTCTCTCTCTCTCTCTCTCTCTCTCTCTCCCTCTCTCTCTCTCTCTCTCTCTCTCTCTCTCTCTCTCTCTCTCTCAGGCTCTGCAGCACAGCTCTGTGAGTGTTTTCACACATGGCTGGCTAGTCTCAGTGGGTCTGCTCAATAAAAAGCCTAAAACTAAAAAAACTCCTAAAAACTTTCTCCCAACCCTGCAAACTTTGCACCACACAAATAAAGGCACCCCACTGTTTTATCTCATAATAGTGTCCCCGACAACAACTGTAACTAAACATATTTAAAACACTATACATAGCTATATATGTCAGCATTCTTAAGACGACATTGTATTAATATCAGGTGAAATATGCCTGGAAACCACCCCCTCTTCCCTCAATGGCATAGATAAGATGATTGATGCAATTATGTATAGTGTTTTAAATATGTTTAGTGCTGTAAGTATGTTCAAGGTTTATTCATATTATGTCAGTACAATGTCATTTATTTCATAAAACATCTTATGTCAGGTTGCGAGAACCGACATAAGCACTTCATAAATGTTCAAGTAGTGCTTCATAAACACATTATTCAGTGCTTATGAGTGTGTTATGAAGCCCTTATGTAGGTAGCCTTCAAATAAAGTGTTACCGATTTTTTTTTTCTGGAAAAAAAATTTGATTGAAAGAACAAAATGCAAGAAATATAGCAGCAAATGTGTAGCTCCGGGTTGTGTAGGGGAACGAAACCAAGTAACTACCACTCTGTGCTGTTTGTTCAGGGGTCTTTTCAAATGAAACTTTGAAACCCAACAACCTGCACTGTCACTCAGAGACTAACCATATCAAATAGATGTTTAAACCTGTTGAACTGAGTCAAAACACCATTTGCAGCGTTTCTCTCTTTAGTCTGACATCCAGCACTCAGTAGCTGCCACGTCAGCTGTCAGCCTTCTCATTAAGTGAGTCAGAAAAAGACGACCTGATCACTGCGTCTGCGGAAGCCTTTGTGGTCCTTTGTGCAGGCCACAAGGTGCAAAAAGGGAGTCTCTGATGCTGAGAAAAGACTGGTTAATTTTTTTAATAATTCAATTTATAGTTACCTCAGACAGAGGCATCACACCTGACTGGTCTCAACAACAATTTCTGCATCCACCTTGCCTCAAAACTGAGACAAGACCAAGACGGTCAAAATAGTCCTGAATTAGTAAACTGCTTTTTACAAAAGCTGCTGTACTGTCCAAAAGTCAGAGACCACCATTCATTTATTTATTTTCCAGTCAAACCGATATAAGTTGTATGCGTCATCGTCGTTGTCATCATCGTCATCATCGTCGTCATCGTCGTTAACCTCTTAATCCAGATAGGGTCGCGATAGCAGTTGGGAGAGCAAAGAATCCCAGATAATCCCCCGCAACTTCCTACAGCTCATTCCCAGGGACCCTAAGCTGCTCCCAGGCCAACTTGGAGACGCCGGGGTCTTATCGCGGTAGACTGTGCCTGGTACACCCCCACCGAGAGGTGTCCAGGGAACCACCTCAGCTGGCTCCTCTCAATGCGGAGGAGTAGCGGCTCTACTCTGAGCTCCTCCCAGATAGCCGAGCTCCTCACCCTATCAAATAGAGTGTCGCCCACAACCCTGCGAATGAAACTCATTTCTGCCGCTTGAATTCGCGATCTCATTCTTTCGGTCATTACCCACAGCTCATGAGGGTCGGGGATGCAGACAGGTAAACAGAGAGCTCTGCCTTATGGCTCAGCTCCCTCTTCACCACTACAGTCTTGTACAGTGACCGCATTACTGCTGCCGCCTGTCCCAGCCTGCAGCTGATCTCACGATCCCTTGTTGTTGTATGCTTTTCAGAAAGTTATGCTGAGAAGAAAAGATAATATAATCCACTTGCATATAGAGGAGAACAATGAAAGAACAATAAGTGAAAAGCAGGAATGTCTGAAACTGGAGTTGAAAAAATGATTAAAAGATATAGAGAAAATGAGACCAACCAATGAACAGTACTTAAAGTTTTCATCTTTTTTTTGCTTTAGAAAATGAGTATTTATTAATATTTATTATGCTTTTGTGGTTTTATTATTTTTTTTAGGCTTCTCTTTTTATTGAGGGATAAAAGCAAAACAGACATATCCAGTAGTTCCACACATTCAAAAACTTCATTCAAAAAAAGTTTTTTTTTTTTTTAAGCTTTCATCTTTGAGAGTTGTTGATGCGTTAAATATTGTGTTCCTGTTTTTGTCCTGATGCTAAAAAATGAAAACTTGTCTAACTAAGACTTAAGGGCTGTTTGACTGAAAATTAGATTGATGAAGTATGGAGTCTGGCTTTTGTACAGTTGTGTACATGTTTCATTTTAAAAAATTAAAAGGGTAATAACACTTCCTAGGCTTAGGTTTATGGTTAGATCTAGAAATATCTTGCTACATGGATAGTTATGTATTTCATACATATAATTTCTTTCAAAACCATGTAACTTTTTCTTTTTCTTCAATATGTGAGAATGGCAGCGATCCTGTAGGAATTCTTTTATTTGGACCAATAAAAATGTTCCCAAATGACGTGGAACAGAATTATCTTACATTAACACACATTAAAGTTAAGGGCATTTTTCTTCTGCTCTAAGGTTTTTTGGAGATACAAGCCTTATTATGACAGTGATGACAAGGGACATAAAGTTGATGTTGCATCCTGGCATTGTATAAAAGCAAACTTGTGTTTGAAAGCTTAATAATGGTGACAGCGTCGCCTGAAAAGTCTCTTGGTCAGGCAGCCACTTTCGTACAGGCACATGCACAGTGCCGAACAGAAAATACCAGTGTGGGCGCCTGGGGCAAATGTCACCATGCTGGAAGGAGCTGGGTTGAATGATAAAAAGAGAAACAGGTGTTATTTTTGGCTGGCAAATGCCACATGCAGCCCAATGAGGCTGAGCAGCAGGAGACCTTTCCCAATGTGCTCAGTGAGCCCTGCCTTTAGGTGACCAAATGGCAGAGGCGTTTTGATTATAATGGGAACAAAACTGCTCGCCACAAGAAAACCGTGGCTCTGAGGCCTGCTGTTCAGTTAGTTCAATTTGGTTCAGCTCTTTTCTGAAAGGCCTGGCTGATGAGGACATTGACTGGATGGTGCTGATATGATGAGGATGATTATGAAACAGAAGAACATGGCAGAAATCTGCCTATTGAGGAAACCCACTTAACATTCATGGTTATTCTGTGTTTCGGGACAATATTTTCGAGCAGAGGCAGATGTGTCATTAAAGCCTGCCTGAGCTGAACATTCACTACACGGTTCAGTAAGCCCTGTTCTCGTGTCTCCCAGCTCCACCTTGGCAGTAATGTGCCTTCCTCATTAAACAGCCTTTATGATTGATTTTCCAAGTGTGTTGTATTTTACAAACATTGTGAATGGAGGAGCAAGTTGCCTCCTAGTCCTGAGCAAGGAATGAAAGAGACTAGGCCTGAGGGCAACATGCGTAGCATGAGCTATGTTTATAGTACTACACAACCCTGAGGTAAAGTTCATTGCTCATATGTAGCTCAGAAAGCTTAGAGGTGATTCTCATAAAACTCCTGGTAATGCTTTTTTTTTTGTTGTTGTTAAAAACAGTCCCCTAGGTTATAGGTATTAACCAGGATAATTACAGGAATATCTGCCTTTTAATGGGTTATTCCTCTGTATCATTTAAACAGATTTTTTTCTGTTTTTATACAAATTTTGAAGCACATGTTGCATGATATGTAGTTTACATGTCACCCCACTGCTAACAGCTGCCACACAGAGTGAAGATTAGAGGAGAAAACTGCTCCTTCATCATACTGTTAGAAAAAAAAGAATTACGGTGCATTTTTCATTCATCAATGTACAGACAGTGTAAATGCACCTCAAAGTTTTGAGCAATGGTTTTAAGGTCCAACTGCATACCTTAAATAAGTTCTTCCCTGGGAAAAGAAACATATTTGTAACTTTTAAAAATGTAATGTTTTAAAACAGAACAATATAAAATGCTGTAGATGAGACTGAGTGTGTAGAGTCAGTAGAGCTTAAAAGAAATCAAATGTCAATGGATTATGGTACAACTATGTTCCCTGACTAAATGTACTGAAGATCCACACCCCAGTGGCAAGAAGGATACCACCTCTGTGACCTTTTTTCTGAGAATGTAAGAGTACCTAGTTATTTTTTTCAACATATTCAGATGTGTTGCTAATAACACTGTAACTGTATAATAAGTACAGGTACTAGCTTAGACATGTGGCTACAGTAATGAACATTATCTGAAGTGAATAATCAAAGTAAGATAGCAAACACGACACCATAAAGTTAGATATATATTTTTTAGATTTATTTTCTGTGACTCTTTAAAAGCAATGTTAAGTATTTTATTCAGTGTCAGCATGTGCTGCACTTTAGAAATGTTAGTTTTTCCCGTAAAATAGGCATGAAAGCAGTTCAAGTGTATGAAAGCCAGCTAGCCAAGTTGCTATGGTTAATTAGCAATAGCTAATATTTATTTTAAATGAGTAGAATGTTTCTTTTAAAAGAGCAATTCTATAGAGGTAGATATAAATGCAAAAATACTACTGAGGGCAGGGTTGCCCAGAATTCTTTGAGGTTTTATTTCTCCTAATTATCTCTTATTTTCTCATTTGTCATCTGTTCTTTTTACAGAATGTTTTTTTGTGTGTGTGTGTGTGTGTGTGTGTGTGTGTGTGTGTGTGTGTGTGTGTGTGTGTGCGTGCACGCTACAACATGTTATCTCCATGGTAAAACGGAGGTTTGGATACATTTAACATGTTTTTGCTTTGTTCACCTTGATGGTGTTTTGTGTTCAAATTTAGTAGTGCGGCTTTTCTTGTGTAAACAGGGGCTGACTTTAAGCTTAGCAGTTGCTGATTAGGTGTGAGCATGCAGTTTTGTAAAATTTAGGTCTATTGTCAGGATATCACCTGTTTGAATCCTGGTGAGGCCATAGCCCAAAAAAAGTTATTGATAGTTGGTATCAGTGATTATTTTGTTGATACTGCTGAATCTGTAGGATGTCAATAATGTTATCAATTAACCGATATATTGGTTGAAGTGAAGGAATTGTCTTGTATATACACAGAATATGTGTATATACACAAAATTAAAAATCAACTAAAGGAGTGATGGGATAGTTTTTTCTATCTTTACGGAAAATGTAACAGGAACTTTAATGTCCTTTTTTTTTACCTTTTTTTCACAGTGTATGCACAAACTCCAAAGTAATAGGTAATAATTATTGGTAACATTGTGGTAAGTATCAAGAAAATCTGTCTATCTGTATTACACTGAAAAGACTAACAAGTTCTAGATATTAAGCAGATAAAGTACATTGTAAAATCTCCGAAATGTTTACAGTAACAAGGCAGTCTGTGCAAACCAAAGGTCACGTTAATGCCACATATTTAAGTAGGGAAAGTAAACTTACCTGGTTACTACCTAGTACTTAAAGAGCTGTAGGTAAAAACTTTACAGAAATCCTTAGGAGAAATAACAGTAGACCAAAAGGAGACACAAGATACATGATAAATGAAGAAGAGATGAGACTTTAGTTGCAGATTAAGACTGAGTGTTAATATTTTGGCAAATCCGAGCACAGGGTGTGACTTTTTTCAGGTTTCTACTAAAACTCACAAAGAGACCTGTGCCTGGACTCTTGAGCTCAGATACTAATATATGAGCAGGAGGAGAGACTCAAATAAAGGTCAGATGTTTCCATCTGATCTTATTGTTGTCTGTGAGAAACTATAGCGGTATTAAATGGGAATTCCACTCATTTCTGAAAACATTTTGCATAATTCTGCCAATAAGGTGTAAATGAAGTCATTCAGACTTGCTAGAGAAACTGTTCACTGTGATAGTGAATGGAACCACATGTCAAAAAAAAAAAGTCTCTTAAAGATACCACACAGAAAACTTACACAAAACAGTTGTAAATATGCTGCCTGATGCCTGAGAACTGGGCCTGCTTAGAATGGTTATACATGGCACAGAGCTTGGTGGGATGTTAATTAGTCAATTGTGTCATGAAGTACTTTTGTATAAGCATATGTACTCCTTATATTCTATACTGCTTATTATTTTGCTTATATGTATAGTAGTCTTTTAAATAAATATAGCACCACTGATGAGCTGTTTTGGTGGGGGATTTTATGTGTTTTAACATGTTTTTAAACTTCAGTTTAATAATTATGATGCAAACTGTGCATGGCATGCTTGGCAGCATTTATTATACATTTAAAGCACGGAGTCTCCCTCTGCAGGTTTCAGGCCCATCTACTTCCTTTTCTTTGTCACAGCAGCAGCCAGTAGAATGATGAATACATTATGGAGAACGATGGATGTTTTGGCTTGCGACAGAGTCCTCCATTTAAATAAAACGCACGGGCCAGCACAAAAGATCTATTGCAGCTCAGACGGTCTGCTGTTGTTTGCAGTTATTTAGGACATGGAATGCTAATATGTTGCATGTTGTATGAATATTAATGCAATAGGCGCAGACATGTAGGGAGGGCACTGAGAGAGAGCTAGGGGCATGACATAGCGCTGAATATGCAGGAATACGGGGGTGGAAAAGCCTTCGTGTTTGTGTGACACACAGGAGACTGCTGACCCATTTAAATGGCAGATCCTACATGTGTGGTGCCTAGCAATGGTTTGAGGTGCCAGGCAAAGAGCTGGCTTGTGTTGAAAGAGAGAGAGTAGAGAGCTGTTGATGTTGATTATGATGAGATGCATTTGCCTTGAGCATTTAGACAGGCACTGCACTGGATCATACCAAATCATTTTTTTTCATCAACAATTTCAACACAATATCAAAAATGATTTGAAACTGAACATATGAAACAGGATATTGAAATTTATAATGGTAACCCCAGAATACTTACAAAGGTCTCTCATTTTTTGTGGAAAGAAGAAACTGAAACAGTAACTTACAGTTCATGCTTTTAAGACTCTGCAGATATGTTAATTGTGCTTTTGCGAAATGTTGATGTTAGTGATGTTGACCATAGAGATATGCTATATGAGATTTTATATGTGCAATTCAAGTTCTTCTTCAAAACCAAGCCATAAATTTGTGCATAATTGAATTGCGAAGATGTTAACGAAGTCATTTAGAGTGATTGATGTGAAATACACCTTTCATGAGAAGCTCACTGTGTCAAAATTGCTCACAATGGTGGTGATCAGAACCAGAGATCTGAGAAGCTCCCCAACAGAAAGATATTACACGAAATGGTTATAAATATGCTGCTTGGTATCTGAGACACTATTTTATGACTTTATGATTTTTTTATCTTAATTTTGATATTTTATATTTGATATTTTGACCTAAAAATAAAATTTTAAATCTTCATTGCAGGTTCACTGGTCATTTAGGATAATAAACTAAAATGGTTATATTTGTAGACATTGTGACCCCTCATTTTACCATCACCACTGTACATGTCTCAGTTGGTAAGTTTCTCTACAGGAAACCATTTCACATCAAATCACACTAAATGACTTTGAATCTCGACAATTGAGTTATGCAGATCTTTTGAAAAATCAGTGAAATTTCTCTTTAACTAGCCTGTAACGGCCTCCAGTCCAAATTTCTTCTTTTTATTCTTATCCAATGGATTCATTTTAAAGTGAGCTATAACCCTACTGATTCACCCAGAACAATAGAATTAATGCTATACTGTTTAGATGAAATTATACAATTACATAGTTCATTATGTAGGTATAAAATGAATTACATTTTGACACCCTGGGCAAATCAAGCTTTGCTGCTTTCCTGAAAATAAGTTACTCATTCTCTCATTCTCTACAAAGAACAGTTCTGCACATTTTATATATATATATATATATATATATATATATATATATATATATATATATATATATATATATACACATACACATATAGTGTGTGTATATATACTCTGCACATTATATATACATATATATATATATATATATATATATATATATATATATATATATATATATATGTATAAAATGTGCAGAACTGTGTGTGTGCATGTGTGTGTGTGTGTTTTTGTTAAACTCAGTGAAATATAAATTGAAATTGTAAATTGAAAAATAAATTGAAATTGTACATTAATATTAGCAGAAAATGCCAGATTTCTTTTTGTTAAAAATGAGGATATGTCAACTTATTTTCACTTAGAAAATCAGCAAAACATATCATTAGTATAGAGGGTGTTCAAACTCCCATATTACTATGTATATGAAGGATCAGATGTAGGCATCAGCTCAGATATGTGGACATCTTACTTATAGTTTGTAGATCGATTTCTCTGATTTGTAAGATCACCATTTTGCACATGCTACTGTGACAGATTCCGAACCTGAAAATATGTGCATTATTTGCACTCTGTGAAGACCATGTAGTTAACTGTCTAAAACGAATTAAACAGGCTCTGTGTACTTTACTGACTATTATTAATTCAGAATGATTATCATATATGCTGTCTATTGTGCCTTTATGTTAAAGTGTTTGAACATGCATGTGTTATGCCTCCAGTTGAACTGTATCCTCCTTCATCTCTTTCCTCTCGTCTATGGCTTCAAAGCCTAGAGCCTCACTGAGATATGCTCTCATCCCCCACTCCCCCCACATTCTCTTTCTCCCCCTCTCTCTCTAAATCCTCCTTTTCAATTCTGTCTCTTTCTCATCCTTTTGTGCATAGTGTAGATAAAGAGCAACAATTCTGAATCAGCTGGAGAATGTGAGAAAGTAAATATTACACTGGAACTCAGTCCGTTGCTGTTGGAGCCATTCCTCAGATTTGCTCAGATTTCTCAGTGTACAGTGATGGTGAATGAGACCAGACATTGCATAAAACAAAGGGGAGAAAATGTAAATCAGATAATATTGTGAAGCAGATTTCAGACAAGGGAAGTGACCTCTTAAGGGTGGATTATTTTAGCCCTCATGAGAATGAAAATGTCCAAGTCAACACTCTAATTTTGGCACAGTGTTAAATTTGACAAAGATCCATATAATGCTCAGTTCTCATTGCATTGACAAAATTCTAGTTATGTGTGACACATTATTAGGAGTGAAACAGTACATCATAGTGCAAAAATGTTTCAGTGTTTCAATACCAAAAGTGGCTACCAACTTAACCCATGCCAGTAATCAACATAACCCACACCAAGTCAACCAAATCAACCCACACAAGCAGTCAACTCAACCTATTCTATTATTGATCTTAAGCCACACAAGCAATCAATTTAACTTGCCCTAGGAATGAACTCAACCCCAACTAATAATGAGCTTAACCACTTAAAATCTCCAACTTATTACATACTAAGGCTTTTTATACAGTAACTACACTGCTCAAAAAAGTAGGGGAAAAAAAAGGGAACACTTAAACAACACAAAATAACTCCAAAATAACACTGATTGACAATCAATTTCACATGCTGTTGTGCAAATGGAATAGACAACAGGTGGTAATTATTGGCAATTAGCAAGACACACTCAATAAAGGAGTGGTTCTGCAGGTGGGGACCACAGACCACTTCTCAGTACCTTTCTGCTTTCTGGCTGATGTTTTGGTCACTTTTGAATGTTTGTGGTGCTTTCACACTCGTGGTAGCATGAGACGGACTCTACAACCCACACAAGTGGCTCAGGTAGTGCAGCCATCCAGGATGGCACATCAATGCGAGCTGTGGCAAGAAGGTTTGCTGTGTCTGTCAGCGTAGTGTCCAGAGGCTGGAGCAATTTAACCTGTACTGGTAATAAGACACACCAGGAATCGGCTTTACCCACATTGGCTAGCAGTTTAACCAGCATTAGCCTTTAAACCCGTACTGGTAATAAGACACACCAGCAATCAGCTTAACCCACACCGGCTAGCAGTTTAACCAGCATTAGCCTTTAAACCCGTACTGATAATAAGACACACCAGCAGTCAACTCAACCAATGTGAACAGTCAGCTTAACCCACACTGGTTTTTTCAATGCCACATATGAACACTACCACACTTTAATAAAACATTTTGACAGACATCTTATATCTAGTCAGTATAACTGCTTCTCCTTCTCAGATTTCTTTAAGTATATTATAAAATGATATCTGTTTCAAGATTTTTTTGTTTAGTAATTTTATCCAGTTAAAGCAGGTATAAATATGTTCAGGATATCAGGAAAATATCAAATAGGGAACCCAGTCTTGAGAGTCAAACTGTATTGTGAGTTGAGTGCATCATTACACCCCTGCATGTTATATAATTCTGTTAAATAATATCACACTGTGTTTGAGAACAGTCAAGTCTATTGATGTTGCCTGATTCAGTTTATTGGCCTCAGCACTGTTGATGGCACTCCTAAGAGTTACTATTGCTTTATGAAATAACCTGTCTACTTATTCTGTTGTTTTCTCTTGGAGTCTCCATCTCTGTTTCATTGCGCTGGTGCCAGATCAGCGGGCACGCATGGGACGCAGCGTTTTTTCCCATTAGCTGCTCCCAGCTCAGCAAATGAGCGCTCTCCTAATGATGAAATATGATGCTGGCCACATTAAAACGCTGTTCCAAAAGCCTGGCTCCATTCCACCACAATTACAGAGGGGTACCGACGAGGGGCCGTCACTGAGCCGCTTCAGGGAGATGAAAAGTGCCTATGAGAAAGAGGGGGGTGTAGGAATGAAAGCATTTTTTTTATCTTAACAGGGAGATGCAACTAATAATGATGAAGAACAAGTATCTATCCTGTTGCCAAATGGTTGGCTGACCTGCTGCTTGTCTCAGTTCATCTCTTAATTGACAAGGTTCTGCTCTCTCATTCTGGGCAGTGTGTGTGTGTGTGTTTCCCTGCAGCACTCTAACCTGTAACCCCTCTGCACGCCTGCACTGGATCTAAGGGATTATCATTGTTATGTCTGCTAAGGCACATGTTATGGTCTGAGCTCTGTTTAGTATTTCAGCATAGGGAAAGGCAAAAAGTAACCAGCTTATTTTACAACAGTAAAAAGCTCAAAGGTTTGGAATCACTAATTTCAGTAATACAAAACCAATTTGGTTACAGGTAGTGTTGCACCAGTACCGATGCTATAGTAGTATCAGCCAGATACTGGCACTTAAATACATTAGTGATATATACGGTATGTGTAATGTACAAGTATTTCGAGGGTTAGTACATCCAAATTAATCAGGCATTTATAGAGCACCAAAGAGCACAACAACATAGCATGTTTTATTTATATACAGAACACTGCTTTTACCCATATTAACTATTTAAAAAGTGAATATCAGGATTTATAGGCATCTGTTGAGTAGTTACATTCTCACTTAACTGCTATCTCAGCCTTACTTCTCACACTTCTTCACTCAGTCTATATGCACTTTCATCTGTACATTGTCTGCCATTTTATTCATCTTCATGGTTGTATTACTCAAGTACTATTGTTGAATATCAGTGAACTGATGCACACACAACTATTATTGCTGCTGGTCTATTTTCGCTATTGTCTGATGCTTAAGTGGGTGTTTCCTTGTATATGTGTTGTATATTGCACAAACTAATTTGTTGGTAGTGTTTGTTAAATCTGTATTTATTGGAAGTATAATTTGTCTGTACAGCTGTCTGATGCTGTTCTGTGTTAAATACAGCACAGTGTCCTGGTGAAACTACATTGCGTTCCTTTCTCAATATATCTGAAATGAGAAGTGATGACAAAGCTGACTTTGAGTTAGGCTGGAGTTAGTATCAGTGCTCATTATTGGCTAATACATGAGGATTGGTATTGGTATCCATAGGTGGAGATACATGTATGCTGTTTTAAAAAAGCCACTAAAGGTTTTTTTGAGCAATGTTGCAGAAAAAAACACTTTTGGTTCCCTAAAGAAAGAGATTTGTGAATATGAAGAGACCCAATATAAGTGTGACATTCATAATGTAATGTTAAAGTTCTATACAAACTTGAGGGTTCTTTGTAGAACCTTTACATTATGATGAGCTTCTCTAAACCTTTAAAAGGTTCCTCAAAATCAGATACCATTTACAAAAAATGTTTCTTGAAGAGCAATTCAATTGGCTCCTTTTTTTGTAGGAAGCTGTGAAAAATAAATTGTAGATGTGTCTAGAATGTTGAATGGCAGATTCCATGATAGGAAGTTTCATGCTGCTTTGAATTTTTCCACTACACATTCATAAACAAGAACTAACCCAAACAGGGACAAGCAGAGCTTACAGTACTAGTTCTGTATTTTTAGTTGTAGCACTAGTTAATTTTCCACCTGCTTGAACGTCAGCTGGAACCACCATAATAACAGTAATTAACATTTTCATTGTCTTTTTGGTCTTTTTTCTTTGACTGTTTGCAACTGTAACAGAAAAAGTCTAATTTGGTTAATTAGCTTTACTTATTGGTTAATACAAAACAAAATGCTGCACTGTTCTGTGCGCACACATTCAGATAAATGTCTACAGATTCATGTGTAGTTAGGCAAAGCTTCAATTTATCTGTGATGATTATAAAGATATGAGCAAAAACATTACTTTTAACAGTGTTGGCAGTACCTAGTTTGCCATCATAGTGAACTAGTTACAAAGTAGTAGTTCCTAAAACAGCATTTGACACATCAACACAACATTCTAGTTTACATTTAGGTGATTTGTTGGTCATGTAATGGTACTTGGTGGCTTTATTTTCACCTGGCAGTGTACAGAATTTGCTAAATTGTTGGTTTCAGCTGCAAAGACTGAAGACAATACCTTGGAGTACCATTAGGTTCTATTGTTAGTCTTGATTGGGATCCCCAACCTGTAAAACTGGACCCTTTGGTATTAGACTAATGACCAATGGAAAAAGCAAAGTTGCAGTTTTATGGTGCCAAATGTTCTGGAACTTATGGTACTCTGGTTCCAGTGGAAAAATGTTAGTAACATTACATCCAGATTAGCTCATATCTGAAAAGTGGTTAAAACCTTGAGGTGGATAAGACAACATATTTGTTCTTCACAGAATTCTAGAAATATTTAATAAACCATTTAAAAATGCTGTTTGGTTCACAAAATGTCAGTGTACATTGTGTATATTTTTTACTGTTTAAGTAGCAAAAGTGATTTAAAACTTTCAAATGGCAGTTTATACACTGTATACACTAAATCAGATTCTGCAATCTACTTTGAAAAGCCAGACTTATGTTTCATATCACACTTTTTTCCAGCACTTTAACATTCATTTGTTGAGGCACCATTTTCCCTCACCCTATTCAACCGTAATCCTGCTGCCTTGAAATTCATTGTTGTTCAGAAAGTTAACAAAAAGATGCTAAACATCCATAGCTTTATTGTTTGGAGTGCCTTTTCTGTGTGAATATGGAAGCTATATAGACAGACTGATTGTTCAGCTGGCCTTGGTGACTTAGCCAGAGCAAAAGGAAATGCCATTTAATTTGTCTTTTAACCTGCACCCTTATCGCAGTACTATTAAACTTAGCCTGTGCTTGTGTGTATGCAGGGCGGGTGGGCAAGGCAGAGCTCAATTAAGATGGAGGGAGCGGCACACAAATATTGACTAGCGTGGAATAAAGAGGAAGGAGGAAGGGAGGCAGGATAAATATCGACTGCATCACTGTTTCTTGAGAACGTCCTCATACAACCCTCAAAATGTGAAGTGTACTCACATCTTGCTGTCTTTCCTGAGATGCTTTGAGCCGTCGTAAGCCAGAGGCTGTCACAGTGCAGTGATGAGTGTCTTAGTGAAGTCGGGTGACCTTTGCTTTATTGCATGTTGGTATCTGTAAAATGAGAAATGGGGACATGAAAGGCTGGAGCGGAGTGTGGAGAGAGGGATAGAGGGGATTGATAATGCTGGTGGGGAGGTTACAAAGAGCTGAGGTTACAAAAAGCTGAGGCTAGAAAAAGTGAAACATTGCAGAGACAATGAACAAGATTGGTTTCTATGCATAGTGTTTTGAAGCAAATTCAAGTTCTAGTTCTGGAGAGCTACTGTTTGGCTTCGTTTTTGCTCACACAGTTCATTTAATAGGGGTGTAAATGACTTTGCCCTGATTCACTTAGGCTCTGCTTAACAAAAAGGCAATATTCAGTTCCGGATATTGCTGAGATAAAGCAAACAGCACCACTACTCCTGTCTTTTAATCAAACACTCATGCATAACTGCCACAATAAAAATTTTCCTTAAACACAATAAACATGTTGACTTGCTTGCTCATCTCTGATGATAAAAATCCAGTTCGCTTCCAGTTTTGTAAATCAATCAAATCACATCACGTTTATATATATTTACAATCATATTTCCTCTGAAAAATATATACATTGAAAAATATCAAATATTTTATATGATATAATGATAATTTACTATACATAGCAAATGTAGTATTATTGAAGAAAAAAATGCATAGTACAAAATCTGAGGGACTTCCAAACAGGTGATCATTGTATTTCATGTCCACTGTGGTGACAAGGAATGTCAGATCTAGCTGTAGCATGAAGTGCGATTGACTCTGTGTCTGCAGGGACAAGGAAAGTATAGGGGGTTGTTGAGGGGGCTGCAGCACCCCATAGATTTCAGAAATGTTTAGCTGAAACTACTAAAATATACCATTAGTAAACATATTTACTTTAAAAAATCAACTAATAAAAGAATATCCTGTGTTTTGAATACATCACTTGTTTTTTTGTTTTTATTTTTAATCATTTAACATTCTTAAAGCATTGAGCCTCAGTGTGTAGCTTGACTGTGGGCAGCATAGTCATAATGAGATCACAGCAATATCTGGATGCACAAGCTACATTCAGTGTAAATGTGTCTTTTCCTGACTGGATAATGATCTGATCACTGTGATTGGCTCATGCTGATTAGAAATTAATGTTAAGTGTAAAGGGCCTAAGATCATGATTATTAAAGAAACATTTCAGTGCATTAAGAAAGCTTACCAGAAAATTTCACCTTGACTTGATTACTTTATGGTTAAAAGGTCAAATTTTCAAAGTGTGTTTGAGTGTATTACTAAACCAGGGGGTACGGCTCCGATTTCTGGAGAGCTGGTGTCCAACACAGTTTGGTAGCTACTCTACCCGAACACACTCGCTAAACCTGGCAGTTAAGGGATTAGTTGAATCAGGTGTATCAGGTGAATCACCAAATTGTGCTGAAAATTTGTGCTCCCCTGCTCTTAACTTTCAATTAATACTGCATTTGTGTTTGAGAGTAGAAAAGTAAGTATTTCGTTCTGGTTTGAATTTGATGAATATATACTGTTGTGTGTACAATGTTGAAATTAAATTAAAAGTAAATTGAATATAAATGTAGCTACTTGCATAATTTACCATGTAATTAAATATGTTCCTATGTAATTGCATTTGAATAGTGTCGCAAAATAAAAAGTACTTCTAGGAGTTAAATACACTGAATACATTCTTTACAAACTAGTGGAAAAAAACAATAAAAACAATACACGAAGAATTTTATTTTGGCCAAAAGATGACAATGGTGATTATGGTGTCTATTTTATTAAATAAATAATCATCATAACTAAATAGTCAGGTCTAACATTGCAACTGTCAGATTAGGACAACACAATGCCTCAGTGTAACAGACCATCATAATTATCTAGTGAGTTGGTGTTCTTGTGCAGTGAGTACATGTAATTGTGCAGGGTTGAGGTTCACAGGCCTAGAAACCCAGATTTAGAGCATGTGGTGGTCTGAAATGCTCCTGTCAGTGCTGGGTTTCTCACACTGTGGTTCAGGCAGGGGCAGAGCTGGCATTTTCACTTTACATATTTACAATGTCCATTCAATTTCCTGCACTGCCTTAAAAGTGAGCCTACACAGAGACCCCTTCAGATTAGACTGCCCTGTCCTTCCATCACCCTTTTTCTCTCTCATATTCTTTAATCCTGTCAGCCCCAATGATGTCTTCATTTCTTTCTCTCTTCTCTCTCTGTTTCCATTCTAGTCCTAGCAGACACAGCAGTAAAACACTCACACACAGGTTTGTCTGTAGTTTTTATACCTTGCATGAAGTCATACTTAAGTTCTCTTATATAAATCATCATGCTTAACTTCTAATGAAAGTTAATGTGACTTTTTTTTTAAAGAATTTTGGACCATTTTTATTCTGTTCATCAAGTAATACAATGCATGTGAGCATGTGTATATATACACATATACATTTCCAAAAAAGTTGAGATGCTGTGCTAAATGTAAATAAAAGCTAAATGCAATGATGTGCAGATCATCCACATATTTCATTGAAAATGTACAAAGACAACATATCAGATGTTGAAACTGACTTTGAGACTTGAGTAATGCTGAAAAAAAAACCTAGTAGTTAATTGGCAACAGGTCAGTAACATAATTGGGTATAAAAAGAGCATTCCAGAGAGGCTGAGTCTTTCAGAAGTAAAGCTGAGGAGGGGTTCACCACTCTGAAAGACTGCACAGGCATAGTAATAGTGCAACAATTCAAGAGTAACATTTCTCAACATAAAACAGCAAAGAACTTTTGCTTTTCATCATTTATGGGACATAATAACATTAAAATATTCAGAGAATCTGGAGAAATCTCTGTATGTAAGGGACAAGGCCAATAAACAGTATTTGCTGGCCATGATCTTTGGGCCCTTAGGTGGAAATCACTGCATGGACTCAAACACTTCTGAAAATCACTGTCTGTGAAAACTGCATCCACAAATGCTCGTTAAAACTCTAAAGGCAAAGAAGAAACCATATATAAACAGGATCTAGAAATGCTGCCACCTTCTTTGGGCCCAAGCTTATTTAAAATGGACTTTGGTGAAGTGGAAAAATGTTTTGTGGTCAGACTAATCAACATTTGAATTTTTTTTTTGGAAATCATGGACACTGTACCCGGGCTAAAGGCTACTCACTTGTTATCAGTGCACAGTTCAAAAGCCAGTATTCATGATGGTATAGGGGCACTTTAGTGCACATGGCATGGGTGACTTGCATATCTGTGAAGGCACCAGATGACATCCTTTTCAGCACGACAATGCCAAACCACATTCTGCATGTATTACAACAGCATTGCTCCATATTAAAAGAGTCATAGTGCTAAATTGACCTGCCTACAGTCCAGACCTGTCACAACTGAAAACATTTGGAGGATTATGAAATGAAAAATGTGACAAAGGAGATAACTGTTGATCAGCTGATATCCTACATCAAACAAGAATGGGAAAAACATTTCACTTTCAAAACTACAGCATTTGATCTCCTCAGTTCCCAAGCACTTACAGAGTGTTGTTAAAAGAAGAGGTGATGAAACACAGTGGTAAACATGCCCCATTTTTTTTGGAATGTGTTGTTGGCATCAAAATGGGCATATATTTCTCAAAAAACAATAACATTTCTCAGTTTCAACATTTGATATGTTGTCTCTGTTGTATTTTCCTTTAAAATATTGTTTACATGATTTGCATATCATTACATCCTATTTTTATTTACATTCTGCACATCTTCCAAACTTTCTTGGAAATTGGGTTATATATTGTGGCATGCAAAAGTGTCCCTGGTCAAAATTTCTGTTTCTGAGAATAGTTAAGTGAGTAAAACTTTAACTGATCTCCGAAAGGCATAAAGTCAAAGATGAAACATTCTTTTCAACATTTTAAGCAAGATTTGTGTATTATTTTTGTTCTGCACAATTTTAAAGAGAAAAAAAATAATTAAGCATCATGCAAAAGTGTGGGCATCACAAGAGATCAGAGTTTTCAGATAACTTTGACCAAGGTCTCAGACCTTAATTAGCTTGGTAGGGATATGGATTATTCCCAATCATCATTAGGGGAGGCCAGGTGATGCAAATTTCAAAGCTTTAGAAATACTCTGACTCAGTACTGCCCAACACTCTGAAAATGAAAGTGATTGATGCCCACAAGCAGGAGAAGGCTATAAGAAGACAGTATAAGAAGTGTTTTATATCATATAGTATACTTTATATCATAAAGTAATTAAGAAATGGCTGTTAACCAGAACGGAGGAGGTCAAGGTGAAGTTTGGAAGGTCAAAAGAGAACTTGTAGGATTGTTAGAAAGGAAAATTAAAACCCCTGTTTGACTGCACAAGACTGTTAGGGAAAATAATTTTGTTTGTATAAAAGACGAGAAGTCATGCAGTTGAGTGAAAATCTCTCTCCATTCCAGTACTGGTAGAGTCCGTCTTGTGATGAGAAGTCTCACTCTGAGAAGTTGCACTTCAGGACATACAATATAAAGCTTATGATTACAGAAACCTTACCAAATATGGATCTAGTAGCATGATACTTAAAACAATTATGAACATATATCCTTCAAGGGTGACCTTCATGTTCAGAACAGAGGCCCTATTCATAGAATGAGGTGCAGACTTTATTTTAATGAGCAAGCGTCAACCACCATCTATCACCCTATATGTCTCTCAAATAGGATTCATTATCTGCATGTCTGGTTTTATATATATATATATTTGCAGCTTACATTGTTGCTGGGCAGAAGCATGTTGAGCTATATATATATTATTCTGCAGTTTGCTTTTTTACTGAGCAGAAAGTAAATATGTATTTGATTACAGCTAAATATGTGTATTACTATATAAATATAGTTGAGCTTTTAATCAGCATATACACTTTTCTACAAGACCAATAGGAAGATTTAGCAGACTTGAGAGTGTTGGTGCACTGTTCTACTGTGCAGTGACACCTTTCATGGAAGAGTATCTCATAACAAAACTCAGCATCAGACATTTGCAAAGGAACATCTAAACAAGCCTGATGCATTTTGGACACAAGTCTGGTGGACTAATGAAGTCGAAATCAAACTTTTTGGCCACAATGAGTAATGGCATGTTAAGAGGAAAAATGGTGCAGAATTTCATCAAAAGAACACACCCTCTGTTAAGCACAGGCATGGATTGATCATGCAAGTCACACTTAACATTAACATTCTTGTCATCCTTTTGTCACGTAATTGTGTCATGTAATTGAAATAAACAGAAATGTGGAAAAAAGTAAGTACTCCCCTACACATATCACTTATTTAAATATGTCTAATTGACATTAGATGCACCTGATTGGGTGCTAATAATTAAAACACTGTTATGGCTTGGAGGAACCTGTCTTATATAAAACTCAGATATCTGGTGTGGTTTGCTCTTTGTTACTGAAATGTGTGCTATCATCATGCACAGATCAAAGGAGCTCTCTGAGACCTTCAGAAAGGAGGTTTTAGATGCTTATGAGTCTGGGAAAGGGTTTTGAGAAGCACTTCTGAAATATTAGGAATCAATCCTTCTGCTGTCTGAAAGATCACGGAATGGTTCTAAAGGAAGAAATGGAGGGTTGGAATGGCCCAATCAAAGGCCAGATCTGAATCCCATTGAAAAGCTGTGGGGGAATTTGAAACAGGCTGCACATGCAAGAAGCCCCTGAAGCACTGCAGTTGAAATAATTCTGCATGAAGGAGTGTGCAAAAATGTGTATGTGTTTTTTGTTGTTGTTGTCCACTTGCATGTGTGAGCTTGAAGCTCAAACTCCATGGAGGTCCAGTTAAATCACACAGCCTCTATTTCTAAAGAGTTCTAACCTTTAAATGAATAATTCACTAAAATGGGATGATCCTGTTGGCCATTACCAACTGTGGCAAAAGCTTCATTCAAATCTGATTGCAATAAATGGATTTGCTGTTTACTGGCACATTTCAAACCACCTGAAAAACTGTTAAATTACAAATGAGAGAAATAAGAGATGACATTTTCCTTCTTAAGCAACTACAAGACTGAGCCGCGTGAGTGGCAGTGTGGATTTTGCGCTGGCCACCGTTCTCTTCATCTGATAATTTAAGGTGGTCCACACACGGAAAGCGGTGCAGTTTGTTGTGCTCTGAGGTGATGTGACGTGGATGCCTGCCAGGAAGTCAGCTAAACCAGCTGAATGTCAACATTAAAAAAAGCGTGTAGGATTCAGTTAATTCAGGCTAGCTCTAATAATAATAATAAATAACCCTAAAATTCGCCTCTGTATCCAAACAGAAATGGTTTTACCCTTTTAACTTGAAGAAAGTAACTTTTGAAAAAAGCATTTTGCAAAGTCAGAAACAGTTTGTTGTAAATGTTGAAAATTTTTGTCCTGAAAATGTATGAAAAACTCCTCTCTCACTCTTTCATTGCTCTCTCTCTCACTCTCTCTCCCTCTCTCGCTCTCTCTCTCTTTCTCTCGCTCTCTCTCTCTTTCTCTCTCATTCTGTCTCTGTGTCTAAAAGAGATACACAAGGACGCATGCATTCATAATTCAGAGGCTTTAAAAGCAGTAAGTGATTAAGGATTAAACAGTGAAGTTAAGATCATTCTGTGTGGATTTATAAAAAGCTGCAGTGGAAAGATTTGAGGTGGTTTATTTTAGACTCATGCTGGCTGGGGAAAAAAAGAGGTGAGAAATTATGTTCAGAATAGTTGTGGTCTGTATGTGCTGTAATAAGTGCCACTTGTTGAACCTGTGTGCCACAGGCATTTTTTAATAAACTGTATGTGTGTGAATATGAAGACTGAATTAAAGTGTTTGAAGAGGAGTGTGACGGAGGCTGAGAGGACCTTTTACACTCTATCTTGTGTCTGAATGTAAAGGATTTAAAGGGAGCTCACTGATCTGCCTTTAACGTGTGTGTGTGTGTGTGTGTGTGTCAGTGAGAGAGGGTAAATATGAGAGAACCCCTACAGGCTTACCATTCTCAGTCACATGTCTGATAATTGTGTATATAAGGCTTAGTAACAATAAAATGTTACATATTTGGTGTGTCTGTGTGTCTGTGTGTGTATGAATAAACCTCATGGTAAACCTTGTGGTAAATTCCAATCAAATAAACAAACATTACTCACGGCTACTTTCTGAAGGTTTTATTGGCAAATATCAAATAAACATTACTCACCTCTGCCCTCTATAAGTGTTTTTAACAAACATCAAATAAACAAACATTACTCACTGCTACTTTGTGAAGGTTTTATTGACAAATATCAAATAAACAAATATTATTCACTTCTACTATCTATAAGTGTTTTAACAAACATCAAACAACCATTACTTACGGCTACTTTCTGAAGGTTTTATTGACAAATATCAAATAAACAAACATTACTCACCTCTGCCCTCTAAAAGTGTTTTTAACAAACATTAATAAACAAACATTACTCACCTCTGCCCTCAAAGTGCTTTTAACAAACATCAGATAAACAAACATTACTCACCTCTGCCCTCTAAAAGTGTTTTTAACAAACATCAGATAAACAAACATTACTCACCACTGCCCTCTGAAAGTGTTTTTATCAAACATCAAATAAACAAACATTACTCACTGCTACTTTGTGAAGGTTTTATTGACAAATATCAAATAAACAAATATTATTCACTTCTACTATCTATAAGTGTTTTAACAAACATCAAACAAACATTACTTACGGCTACTTTCTGAAGGTTTTATTGACAAATATCAAATAAACATTACTCACCTCTGCTGTCTAAAAGTGTTTTTAACAAACATTAATAAACAAATGTAACTCACCTCTACTCTCTACAAGTGTTTTTATCAAACATCAAATAAACAAATATTACTCACAGCTACCTTTGAAGGTTTTATTGACAAATATCAAATAAACAAACATTACTCACCTCTGCCCTCTAAAGGTGTTTTTAACAAACATCAGATAAACAAACATTACTCACCACTGCCCTCTGAAAGTGTTTTTATCAAACATCAAATAAACAAACATTACTCACCTCTGCCCTCTAAAAGTGTTTTTAACAAACATCAGATAAACAAACATTACTCACTGCTACTTTGTGAAGGTTTTATTGACAAATATCAAATAAACAAACATTACTCACGTCTGCCCTCTAAAAGTGTTTTTAACAAACATCAGATAAACAAACATTACTCACTGCTACTTTGTGAAGGTTTTATTGACAAATATCAAATAAACAAACATTACTCACCTCTGCCCTCTAAAAGTGTTTTTAACAAACATCAGATAAAAAACATTACTCACCTCTGCCCTCTGAAAGTGTTTTTATCAAACATCAAATAAACAAACATTACTCACCACTGCCCTCTGAAAGTGTTTTTATCAAACATCAAATAAACAAACATTACTCACTGCTACTTTGTGAAGGTTTTATTGACAAATATCAAATAAACAAACATTACTCACGTCTGCCCTCTAAAAGTGTTTTAACAAACATCAGATAAACAAACATTACTCACCACTGCCCTCTAAAAGTGTTTTTAACAAACATCAGATAAACAAACATTACTCACCTCTGCCCTCTAAAAGTGTTTTTATCAAACATCAAATATACAAACATTACTCATGGCTACTTTCTGAAGGTTTTATTGACAAACATCAAATAAACAAATGTTACTCACCTCTGCTCTCTAAAAGTGTTTTTTTCAAACATCAAATAAACAAACAGCCACCTATACTCTCTAAAAGTGTTTTAACAAACATCAAATAAACAAACATTACATACCTCTGCCCTCTAAAGATGTTTTAACGAACAACAAATAAACAAATGTTACTCACCTCTACCATCTAAAAGTGTTTTAACAAACATCAAATAAACAAATGTTACTCACCTCTACCATCTAAAAGTGTTTTTAACAAACATTAAATAAACAAACATTATTTACCTCTGCCCTCTAAAGATGTTTTTAACAAACATCAAATAAACAAATGTTACTCACCTCTACCCTCTAAAACTGTTTTTAACAAACATCAAATAAACAAACTTTACTTACCTCTGCCCTCTAAAGATCTTTTAACAAGCATCATATAAATAAATGTTACTCACCTCTACCCTCTAAAAGTGTTTTTAACAAACATCAAATAAACAAAATTTACTTACCTCTGCCCTCTAAAGATCTTTTAACAAACATCAACTAAACAAACTTTACTTACCTCTGCCCTCTAAAGATCTTTTAACAAGCATCAAATAAATAAATGTTACTCACCTCTACCCTCTAAAGGTGTTTTTAACGAACATCAAATAAACAAACATAACTCTTCACCACCCTCTAAAGGTGTTACTAACAAACACACACACGCACACACACATTTTCTAAGCCGCTTCTCCCTCAGGGTCACGGGGTATTAACAAACATTCCTCACTTATATTATGTTATATGTTATATCACTGGACACAATCTAAGTATGATAGGTGCAAGAGATTTTATTCCAAAATTGCAGTTTGCATATATGTTATTAAATACAAAAAGCAAAAACGACATTATTTGTTGACCTGACAGTCAAACATCTGTGGAGTTCCTTTACTCAGCAGCAGTTACATTGCAAGTGCTGATTTCAGTTGAAAGACAGTGAAGTTATGACACTGAGTTTTATATTCTTTAACACTCATAATGAAGGTTTCAGAAGTTGGGCAGTAAGTAAGCGCTGCGTCTGTGACTAGACAGATATATATAGATGTGTGTGTAGTTCTCAGTGGTTTGTAGTCAGTCAGTAACTGTAAGTCTCTACAGAGGAAGTAAATATCATAAACAGAGAGCTCAGTAGAACTTTTAGCTCAAAGATTTACACACACACACACACACACACACACACAACCACAGGTGGTCAGTTGTGTTTGGCCACAGTGCTGGGACAACACACACAGTGCTATTTACACAGTAATGAGATGTGTTTGTGCTGAGTGCAGAATTCTTAGAGCAGACATGCTGAGCTAGTTTGATGTCCTACAAGCAAGATGCAAAATAAAAGGGGTCTTAGGGGGTCCAAAACCCACTAATTAACCTCATGGACTGCCTGAATGTCTCAAAATCAAAATTCTGGGGGATCCCTGGAAAAAAAAAACACTTATGATTTTATGCTATCATAATTGGGGAAAACAGAGTCACAAATACAAATTCAGGGTTCATTGCTTAACGTCTTCACCAACATTTGGCTAGCTTCTGTCTTAACTAACTAATATATATATACACACACACACACATACAGAGGTCAAACAGACCGCATCAGACACAAATGTAAACGAATGTGTCTACTAAGAGCTGACTAAGAGCAGAATAAATAAGGAAACAAAAACTTGAGGTTACATTAGACTGTAGTTAGGCTGATGCATTTTCAGCTGATGCATTTTGATGAAAAGTGTGAATGGATACCAGAGCACATCCAGATACAATTCAGAATGAAACATGTGTTAATGCAGCATGTACACAGCCTCTCAGAAACATTTCTCCTACATTCAGCACAAGTATAAATGGAATGTGTTTTCTACAACTGCATACAATTACATTTACAGAAATTCATCAGCTGAGCTCTGACTAGTAGGTGAGAGGATAAACAAGGCAACGCAAGATGGAGCGCTTTCTTGCCGTCTGCCCCCAGTGAAAGCATCCAAGCCCAATGTGACGATTCATATCTTAATGTGAAAAGATGTAAGACTAAATGGAAAGAGGAGTAAATGGGAGTCAAATGGAAACAATGTATGCATTGATGTACTTACATGAGAAAGTAAAATTGGATTTCGTCTAGTCACACTGGAGATGCATTTTAGTGAAAAGTGTAAATAGAATCTAAACATGTAAACAGCCTCTGAATGCTTGTAGCAGTAATGTAACTGACTGATTGTTAATTTGTTTTTCACCTGGTGAGTTTTATCGCAGATCTAATCAGATCCACTTAAACCTCCCAGTGAGATGCTGAAGGGGTGGTAAATTAGGAGTTTGTAAATCACTTAAAACTGGTTAGTTTAAGGAGTATGAAGACTTTCCCAGTTGAATTTGTAAGATCAGAGGAGACCAGGGAGTTGTAACACTTATGCTTAGCCTCTGAAATTACCTTTCATATATTATTACAACAAACCAATAAATACTTGAATTTATTTAATTTCCTGCTTGGATGTTTTTCCTTAGAAACCATTTAACATGATAGTTTAACATGATAGAAAAATGACACGAACTTTAATGGCAGTTTAATTGAAACTACTGTTAATTTGTCTCAAATTTAAAACAGGAAACAAGAACATTTAACCCACATTAGGATGAGTGCTTACCGAATTATAATCCAGTTTTATGTTTAACATTTTAAATTTACATTGAATTTACATTGAAATGGCAAAAAGTTTTTGATACCAGCACAAAACACACCAACATCACATCAGTGTCACTGCAGTGCTTAGAATGATCCACCACCCAAATAGTACCTGCTCTGTGTAGTGCTGTGGGGGTCCTGGTCATTAAAGAACAGGGTAAAAGGGGGCTAACAGTATACAAGGAAACAGATGGACTACAGTCAGTAGCTATAAAACTACAGAGTGCATCTATATTCCAAGTGGAGCTGATCAGATGGACATTGAATGTATACATGAGGAGGTGTACTTAATTAAGTGGACAGGAAAAAAATAGACTGGTGAAATATGTCCATACTTAAGCCCGAATGATATATCAGTTGGCTGGCTGATGTAAGTAAGAGAAAACAAGAGGTAATTAACAGAAATCAACACCACAAAGTTCTGCTGTTTATTTGAGTTTCAGATGTGGGACCATTGAAAATTGATAAAGCACTAAAACTATTGTAGTATAAGATCGAAATCTAAGACATAAAAAGAACGATATATTGTCCAAAATTATTGTGTATCAGAAGTTTTAGCTATTATCAATATCAGCTGCACATGCTCCATATCAGTCGGGCTTTAATTGATACAGACATGATCTTTTAGTTGTTGTTGCAAATTCACTTAAGTGGTTTTTGAAATGACTGCTTGCTTTAGGCATCTGTTGGCCTGCACAGTATTTCCCAGTGCAATGACAAAATGGCACTTTGAGTTTACAAGATTCAACGTCAGTTGGTTGCTCATGAATAAAATGTTACATCAACACAATTGCTGTCTTTAAGTTTACTTCTTTTCTCACAAGAATTTTTTGGATGTAGCACATTTTGTTCATGTGGAGATGATGTATACATTGGAATCAAGTAAATTCAGGGCAGTATGTGTGCAGTGTATGTTTGAGTATATGTGTGAGAGGTGAGACCGAGCTTCACAATCAAATCTTTAAGGCAGAACAGTTATAGCATACAAGCCTAATCACACTTTTTTCTCATTACCTGACCTAAATCTCATCATTACCATCAGCCTTCACTGTGATTACATCTGCTAAATCTAAGTCATGGTCACAGATCTTTGGATATGATTCTGAATAATGCTGCTAATCCATAATCCTTCAAGTCTTATAGCCTGAATAAGGATTGCAAAGCAAAACCAAATCCAAAACAGACCTAGATCCATCACTAATTAGACTGTCTCCAACCAGTTACCAGCAGTTCACTCCCATTCAGATCTAAGAAGGTTTTCCAGCATGGTGTTTTATGTTAAGTTGCCGTATGTGTTTATCCTCCAGGCCAGAAACAGTAGCTCTTGCTGGGCTCCCTGTGGCTCATCCCCAGGTTGGCTCACATGGCCTCAGGGCCTGAGAGCGCTCTTTGTCTCTGGCTCTGCAGCTGGACCAACTGCTGCGGCCAGTCTGCTCCAGCTCCGCCAATTAAAGCAATCGGCTGCTTGATGGAAGGCTTCTTAAGGTTTGGGTTATACTAAGGTCTGCTATGGTCATTCCCCAGACGTTACTGCTATGAGCAACGGAAATATACTCCCACAGATGAGCAGTCTATAGACCAGTAGTTAGCAAGTATATGCATGCAGGCATACTAGTGTACATCTTGTCAAAAAATCTTTTAGAAATTTGGATTAAGTTACATTTGTATCCAAATGATCAAATATTCAGTTCAGATCTTAAATTATTGAACTGTTATATAATTATGGAAATGAACACACCTCCTTTATGGTGTTGTAGAAAGCTTAAAGATTGAAGCTTTAGCATAGCTACAAAACACTTGTTAAGGTAGGCTATAGTCATTAGTAGCCTTAAAGGACAGTTGATAGATCTTAGACAGCCAACCAAACAGGATAGAAAATATTTTCTTAGATTTGGTGAAAAATTGTCTATAAAGTTATTCAGATACAAATTGATGATATTGTGCATATGTGCATATGAAGTAGTGCTGTCTTTATGATCACCCTGCCAGCCTGCAGGATCTTGCTTTTCAAATTTACTTCTCCCACCCAGACCAACTAAGTGGTTGAGAGGATCATCCAAAGCATCCATCTTTTTACATTTTCTCAGAAGTGTTGAATATGGGTAAGTGCACTAGGAGAGTGTGTGGTAGCAGTCAGGAACCTTTTTTCCAACACTAAGGGACATCTGCCTGGAGAATCACAGTGATGTGTATCTAAATGGGACTAAAATTATCAGACCACCGCTGAGCTCTGTAAAAAAAAAAAAGGATAGGTAATTCAGCCTGTAATTTTCTCAGGGGAGGGGAGAAGAAAACACTGACATGTATGTCTGTAGTCAAGACCACCTGTTGAGTCCAACAAAAGTCCAGAAATACAATTGTAAATTTACAATTTTATTAGGATTTTTAAATTAGCATATGAGTTTTATAAAAGCCTGGAATATGCTGCTATAGAAAATAAACATTTAAATAGGCTATGCAGTTATGCTTGGGTATACAAGAAGCATCCAGGTAAGGCTGTTTGTTTTGAGAATAGATGGGTTGAGGCTTGCAATTTTACCAAAAATGCATGAGCAAAAACCCAAGAGTTTTAAAATAACATTCCACAGCAAAAGATTGCGAGGACTTTAGGCATTTCACCCTCTACAGTGCATAATATCATAAAAAAATTCAAGAATTCAGATAAGTCTCTGTGCGTAAGGCAAAAGCCCAGAAACCACAACTGATTGAACGTGATTCGACTCCTCAGATGGCATTGCATTTAAACTGACATGCTTCTGTGATGGAATAACTGCAAAGGCTCAGGAAAACTTTGAAAACTGTTGCAAAAATAGTGCATCCACATCCATAATGGATGTTGTGTTCTCAGGGCCAAAGAAAAGGACCATCCAGGTTGTTACCAGCATAAAGTTCAAAGGCCAGTATTTGTAATGGTATGGGGGTATTAATGGTTAACTTGCACATCTGTGAAAAGATCATTGACTCTGAACACTTTTTGGAGCAACATATGTTGCATTCTAGACCCATGCTTATTTCAAAATGACAATTCCAAGCCTAATGTTGCATGTTACAATAGCATGGCTGCATAATCAGGCAATGCAAGTGCTAGACTGGCCTGTCTTCAGTCCAGAACTGTCTTCAATTTAAAATGTGTGCCTTATTAAGCTCAAAATATGACAACAAAGGCCCTGCACAGTTGTGCAGCTGAAGACTTATATAACAAATAATGGCCAAAAATGACCATTTTAAAACTTGGTCACTTTTAAATGTTTGTTAAGTGCCATTGAAAGGATAGATGATGTATCATAGTGGTCAACTTATACCTGTCCTAACTTTTTCGTTCAATCGTTTGTTTTGCTTTGCTTTTTGACTAGAGGATAGCTTTCTTTTTCATGTAAACCCAAAATGAGCCTGATAAAAGCCCTTTGCCTGGTAGACAATGACAAGTTCAAGGGTGTGCCTGTTGTAAAAGTATCTTGAAGATTATATGCCTAACCTGACTTGATGCTGGCTGATGTATTGTGTAGGACTTCACTGGGGATGGTGGCTCTGTTGGGGGAGACTAATAAAGGCTCGTCCGGATGGTGGGCAAGATGTGCCCTGGCCATTGACGGGCACACTGGCATGGTGCTGTCGTCAGGGATGCTGGGAGCAGCCCTGGCATTGCTAAAAATAGAGTTAGCATCGTGTGTGGCAGTAGTGGGGGGAGCGCAGTTCATGCTGACTGAGGGCGCCGTGCCCAGGGATGGAAGGGAGGAGACGAGAAACAAACAGAAATTCCATCAAAGTCACGGCATTGAGACAGGAGTCACCGGAGCATTAAGAGGCTGATGAGGATGTCACATAGATGTGCATCACATTATATCACATCACATCATACACACATTCAAAACATTGGCATGTGAACAGTGCTCAGTGTAATGGGAATGACGCAGGGCAATGGGAGTATTATTACTCATTTATTAATCTTAAGACTTATTCATCAACTACTGTAATTTATTCTGTAAGTACTATGAAACGACTATGTAAATTCTGCATTTATGGCAGTAAAAAACTGAACTGTGGGTCCATATATGGGCCCTTAACCTTGTTTTAAATGGTGTAACTTTCATAGAACTTTAGTTGCTTTAGACTTACATGAAACAGCATTTCACTTGCGTTACATAATGTAAAGCCTCCTGCAAGTCACTTGAAACTTGTTTAAAACTCAGCTGCAACTTAATTATCAATTATGAACAAGAAAATGAAAAAGAATGGTCATTGAAATAATGTTGCTTATTTGCTGGTTGGCAGCTAACGTTAATATGACAATGATTTGGCTTGTGCCAAAATTAATCCTGCTTTGTTAGTCTGCTGTATTACTATTCATTTTCTCCCAATTTTCTCATGAAATGAAATAAAAATATACAAAATTGGTTAAATAACATAGTGCAGCAAAAGAAACAGGCTAGCTGCTAATCTTGGTGATTTAGCATAATAAAAAAAATAGATGCACTACCTACATAAAAAAAGTTTCAGTATGTTAATTCAGCCTCAGGTGAGCTCTTGCTCAAGTGGAGGAGTTCAAGTATCTCGGGGTCTTGTTCACGAGTGAGGGAGCGGGAGATTGACAGGCGGATTGGTGCTGGGTCAGCAGTGATGCGGGCTCTTTACCGGTCTGTTGTGGTAAAGAAAGAGCTGAGCCATAAGGCAAGGCTCTCGATTTACTGGTCGATCTACTTTCCCACCCTCACCTGTGGTCATGAGCTTTGGGTAATGACCAAAAGAACGAGATTGCGAATACAAGCGGCCGAAATGAGTTTCCTCCACAGGGTGTCTGGACTCTCCCTTAGAGATAGGGTGAGAAGTTCGGTCATCCGGGAGGGACTCGGAGTAGAGCCGCTGCTTCTCCATGTCGAGAGGAGCCAGTTGAGGTGGTTCGAGCATCTGGTTAGGATTCCTCCTGGACGCCTCCCTTGGAAGGTGTCACAGGCAAGTCCACCCGGGAGGAGACCCCAGGGAAGACCCAGGACACGCTGGCGTGACTATATCGCCCAGCTGGCTTGGGAGCGCCTCGGAATCCCCCCAGGGAGCTAGTGGAAGTGGCTGGGGAAAGGGAGGTCTGGGCCTCATTGCTTAGAATGCTGCCCCCATGACCCAAACCCCGGAGAAGCGGAAGATGATGGATGGATGGATGGATGGATGGATGGATGGATGGATGGATGGATGGATGGATGGATGGATGGATGGATGGATGGATGGATGGATGGATGGATGGATGGATGGATGGAATTCAGCCTCAGGTTTTTGGGTTAAGAAAGTGGGGAATTAAAGTGTTGGCCCACTAGCGTTTAGCTTGCTCATCCTGGTTGTTAGCAGGTCTGATTACTGGCTGGCTAAATAAGGGGTTAAACATCAGGATCACTGAGCAACAGCCTGGCTTTCCTACATTGCAGGACATCCAGGGTGGAAGATCAGAGAATACTCAGCAGCTTAAGGGGCCTGGAGATAATGATGCTAGTAAGTGTTGTGTACGTATGAGTCAAAGAGACAAATGCATTGGTCAACCCCAGCATGACCCGGGCTCTTATGCAAACATGTCTGCTGGAATTCTTCAAAGAAGTATAAGGCACCTCGGACTCTGTGCTGTGCTGCATCCCAGTGATGGGATCACAGTCATGGCAGACAGACTGAAAGACAGGACTTGACAGCAGATGAGGACAATACTTTGTAAGATATTTTCACATACAAAATGCAATGTAAAAAAGAAACTTTTGAGAGAACTTAAAATATCCCAGCAACATTAACATCATCTTGACAGCTGCTTTTGTAGTCATTCATATGAAGGTTAATTTGTTTAATTTGTTTAGATTTGTTTGTTCATCCTGTGTTAGGTTGCCAATAATATATAGCATATATAGCATTTATATATAGCATTTTTGGTTTTGAGGTTGGACAGTAAGGTTCACCTTTTCCAAAATACTGAAGACCATAAAGTACTCACAAATATCCCACAAGCCTGAGGATGCAGCCTTGAGCCTCCAGGACTGTAGGCACTGCCATACTTAATAGAGACAAGCTTGGGGTTTGGAAAGGACTAAACTGGGTGAAAAGTAAAAATGTTACTCGCTTAAGTCCTGAGGGGATGTAAGGATGGCAATAGCCCAAGAAGGGCTATAATGTAAAATTTATGAGATTTTTATGTAATATTGATGTCCTGTTCATCGTGACAAGTTATGTAATACTTCATACACAGTATGCACTCTTGGTTTGCAATCAGTTTTATGTAATCAGATTATAGAAATGAAGAATTTATCACCCAGCACTCATTTAAAAAATGTGTCACTTTATGCATCCGTGAAACTACTACATGATTACAAGCTGGATTTCTCCAGCATGTGTTGAGAAAATGATCAAGTTGTTTTGCATGCTTATGTATATATAGCCCAGTAAAATTGTAAGCAATAATTCTGCTAGATTCTGTTCTTTTTATGTGTACTATAAAACAGTTACTGATCTACAACTTTGGGGGAAAAGAGCGGCTCCATGAATCTCGAAATGATTTTAGCTACAAAACCAGAAATAATCCAAACACAATTAGATAAGATTACACTTTTGGAGTAATCAAGAAAATTACATTATGTTGCCCAGCACTGACACTCTGTGTGTGTAGCTTGTTAAATGCCATGAGCTGCCTATGTGTGTACAGTCTGTCAGTGTTAATCATGTCCTCTATACAACTGACCGACCTACCCACTCATACACAGACATGAAACTCTGGCTCATGTATCTGTGAGCCGTTCTGTACTGTTGCGGTGACTCTTCCTGTGGCTTTTGTCTCCCAGGATGAATCTTAAAGATTGGAGCTTTGGGCGGTCTGATTACTGATGCAAGGGTGAAGTTAATTTGAATGTACAGTATGTATGAGTTCACCTTGTAGAAGAAGGTACATATTTAATTTGTGCCTTCAGCAAGGGGAAGAATAGGAAGAGGATAACTGATGCGCTGCGTAGCCTGCAATGCACAACAACATCAGTGCGACCTTAAGCCTGGAACTCTAAGCTTATGATTCAGTTATTTCAAAACATATAATTCAGTAACTCCCATCTGATTTTTTTTGTAACTGTTTTAAAACTAATGTGTAAGTTATGTAGGTATGAATGAGGAACTGTGGAAGCAAATATGGACACACAGCCTCGCTATTTGCACTAACTCTGTCTAGTAATAATGTGACCATAGCACACCATAACCTATTTTTGCTGTAATTTTAACACCTTCCATTGGGGACACCAGCACTGGAAGAAGCTGTGTTCAAGGGAAAATTAGAGATTAAGGTTATTTGGTATTAACTATTACATAAATTGGCTCAATGTTCTGTTCACTCCACATAAGTATTAAGAATAACAGTTGTTAAAGGTAAATTATCTTGGACAATAGAACAATGTTGGTAAAGGGTAGTGGATGATTAAGAATGCGGTTTGATTCACCATCTGGGTAAAAAGGATATTTGCACACTATTTTGTATCATTTCAAGTTTGTTTTAGCATTCTAATTTGGCAAACATTTTTTTAACATTTTAATCCCACCAGCAGGCTCAAAGTTTTATAACACCCTTCTATAACATAACAATAGCTTAGCCAGTTTGCTTTGAAGTCCCTGTAGTTACTGAAAAATAAGCCTTAGTATATAGTAAGCCTGGGATTTTCAGGGATTAAAAAGAGTTGAAGAGAGTATGTTTATCTAAATGATTATGTACTGTCCATTATTATTGTCTTAAAAAAAATCTCCTTCAGATTAACTTAAATAGTTTCAATAAAAATAGAAATGTTCTTTTTATAGTTATGTGGACAAATTACTTTTAAAAAAATGCAATATACAAATATAAGCAAGTGTGGATGTAAGCCATAGCAGAAACAAATCAAACAGAGTGGTTAGTAAGAATGACCTCCAGTACAGCTTGGAAGAAAGCAGAACCATTCTATTGCTGAAATGTAGGCTAATAGTGCAGAATCAGTGTGAAGAAATAGTATATAATAGCACTTAATTCTGTAGGTGTAAATAACATGATGTTACTTTAACCACAAATTATAAACAGTAAAGTCATGCTATTTACTCAGAGAGTACATAGTAACACCATTCTGTTTGCACTAGTTTAAATAGCATCTGCTTTTTAATTTTTTTTTTATTTTTAACAAGCTCTCACCAACTTTAACTCAGCACTTGGACAGGCACCACACTTACTTCACATCAGTGGCCACTTGTAGTACAAGGGGTGGTGTGCGATGTAGATATTCGGTCAGATGGCATTTTCTACCATCTATAGTTTGCTACCATGAATCCACTGTGAACACAGAGTTGAATGTTATTGGTTTGAAATATCAAGCATTTGAAAGTGTGTTACCGCTATGGCTTATAAACAGCTTTGTCTGACTTTTTTGGGGGGCTTGAAAAGGGAAATAAGTCAGGTCAGTGATTTCTGTTAAAGTTCTATTAACAAATGTTAACCATCTTACCTCCAAAGGATTATTCCAAGGAACTTCACTTGACCTAATAAACAATGTAATGAGAGGAAATGGCAAGACCAAGTGCACAAGCACATGTTAACACAGGCATCTGGTCCTGCAGGGAAAGAGTCCAGAACAGTTTGGTGATTTCTCTACTCCTACACATGTATTAAATCTGATGGCACTGAGTAGTCAAATCTCAAGCTGTGTTTGACTCTGGCCCTCAAAAACCGAAATTCATTGTCTGATTCCTGGTTTAAAGGGTTACATTTAAAGTTTGCTGTTTTCTGTTTTTTTTTTTTTCTTCAATTTCATAGGTGTTCCATAGTGGACCCGACTGCCACGTTTTTAAGAGATCTTTCAGTGGATTCTGTCATCAACACAGCAACACCATGCTTCACATATGTCTCAGATTTCCTCCTTACTCTTTCGCTCCCTGCCTGTCCACAGTCCTCCTCTTCCTCTTGGGTCTTACAGAGCCCTTGCAGGCCAGCTCTGATATGTACCAGAGCCCTCCAGGGAATTGTTCTGGCAAGTCCAGCTGCTCTGAGGGCGTGGTGCTCCCTGTGTGGAATCCCCAGAATCCCTCAGTGGGTGACAAGGTGGCCCGTGCCATCGTCTACTTTGTTGCTCTGATCTACATGTTCTTGGGGATGTCCATCATTGCTGACCGCTTCATGTCTTCCATCGAGGTCATCACCTCGCAAGAGAAGGAAATCACCATCAAGAAACCCAATGGAGAAACCACCACGGCCACTGTGCGAATCTGGAACGAGACAGTTTCCAACCTGACCCTCATGGCTTTGGGTTCTTCAGCTCCAGAGATATTACTGTCAGTAATTGAGGTTTGTGGGCACAATTTTGAGGCTGGGGACCTCGGTCCCAGCACCATTGTGGGCAGTGCTGCTTTCAACATGTTCATCATCATCGCCATCTGCGTCTATGTCGTGCCGGATGGCGAGGTTCGAAAAATCAAACACTTGAGAGTCTTTTTTGTGACAGCAGCATGGAGTATCTTCGCCTACATCTGGCTCTACCTGATCTTGTCCGTTTTTTCTCCTGGTGTGGTGGAGGTTTGGGAGGCTGTGTTGACCTTCCTCTTTTTTCCTATCTGCGTTGTCCAGGCCTGGGTCGCAGACCGCCGCCTGCTGTTCTACAAGTACGTTCACAAACGCTACCGGGCTGACAAGAACCGTGGTATCATCATTGAGACTGAGGGGGATGGAATGTTTACCAAGATGGACATGGAGATGGATGGGCAGGGGGCCAATTCCCACCACAAGGAGGTGCTGGATGGCATGCTGGCAGGTGTGGAGGAGGGCGGGGGTGGAGGAGCTGGTGGAGGAGGTGGAGAAGAAGAAGAGGCACGGAGGGAGATGGCACGTACCCTGAAGGAGTTGAAGCAGAGGCATCCAGAAAAGGACATGGAGCAGCTGATTGAGATGGCTAACTACCAGGTTTTGGTTCAGCAGCAGAAGAGCAGGGCCTTTTACCGTATCCAGGCCACGCGTATGATGATCGGGGCAGGAAACATCCTGAAGAAGCATGCCGCAGATCAGGCCAGGAAGGTGGTGAGCTGCCATGAAGCCAATGCACAAGAAGAAGACCCTCATACCATCTACCTTGAGTTTGAGCCCTCACACTACCAGTGCTTCGAAAACTGTGGTTCCCTCAAATTGGCTGTGGGCAGACATGGCGGAGACAGTGGCTGCACAGTGAAGGTAAACATTAACTTTGTTGCGAAAACATTTATACAGTTTGCTGTGCGTTTGTTTTTTAATGGCCATTAAGAAAATATTAGCCTTTAAATTCTCTGAGGCATCCTGGTAGTGAGAATGGGCTCTCAAAGCTATTAGTGCATCACTCGATTTTAATGGAAAATTATGGAGATGAGTTACATTATACAGCACTACTTACTTAGCATCATGTGTAATTCTCTAAAGTGAATTATCTTTCAAGTATTTAACCTATTACATCCACCACAGGAAATCAGTCTAAATATTATGAAAAGACAAGAACATTTGAATTAATGTTGTGAAAATTGGATTAAAAGATCTGATATTTGATGAACAGTTTACTCAGAGGTGAATGTTGTTTTTAATCATATTCAAGCTGGCTTATATATTTCAAACAATTTACACAATGTAAAAATCCTTTTTCATAAACTTACACAGACAGTTTTAAAACATTGTTGTAAGTTAACAGAGAGATCACTGTACAGTGATAACACAGATCACTAAATATAGAACAGCAGCAATATAACTAATTTCATCTGTGGGTGTAGTATTATTACTGCCAGTACAGAAGGCTCTTATGTGCACATTATTGCCTGTCATTACCTAGCCATTAACTGCCTGCTGAGAGAGGATCATGAAGAAACAAACCAACAGAAACCACAGCTTGCTAAATTTCACTGGCATTTTTCCATTGTCAGTTATCATTGTTACTAAAAGATACAGCACATGTGAAGCATGCTGGCCAAGACAAATGATCTGAGATCGTAATTTCTGTATGATTAGACATTTTTCTGCCAAGAGTTATTTATGATGATTTGTTTTGCGTATCCCTTCTGTCTTTGCTTAACCTCTAATGTAAGTTAATGCGATGAAATTTTATTTGTCATTTTAGACCAACTGTATTGGTTCATTAAGCATTAAAATTACAGCGTTTCATGTGTTCGTGCGGATACATGATTTTGATATAACGGCAACAATATGATTTTGAGGAGATGTCAGTGGGCATATGTGGCCCATAATACACTGCATGTGAAAAGCATACTTTGGGTAGCCGAGCAAAGGTTATTGAAGACACACACAAAATTTTTCAATCAAGTTTCACCTTACCCCAAAATCAACTGGCCAAAATTATTTTAAGTTACATGGAAAATAATTTCAATTTAGACAAATGATTATCAACTGCAAAATTATCACAATAAAGAATATTCTCATAATCCAAATTCAGTTCCAAAGTACTACATGGGCTTTACAGGGCCTTATAGCTTTCTTCTTCCATGATGGTAATATAATTACCCCATAAATACCAACAAGGAGCTTCTAATAGTTCCCTGTGTTCATTTTATCAGAAAGCAAAATATTTTCAATCTGTCGCATTAGAGTTCTTCTTCTAGTACACCTCATCCAACCAGAGAGTAGATCTCATGTATTGTGGATTCTGTGCCTCATTTGCAAGTGCCCTATTATTTTTTTACCAGAGATATAATGTTTTCAAATAGTGTTCAAAGTGTGTATGTAGTTAGTGGTGGTAACTGGTAATATTCAGTTTGTACAGGCTATAACTCTGTAATCTTTTCTGTTGTATATCTATTTGAATTTAGAATGATGAAGAAAATACAGGTGAAGCAAAAAATATGTGGCACTTGAAAGAAAATGGAAGAACAATAATTTGCATAATATAGGCACTTATTGAAATTATCACAATGTTCGATAATATCATTTATTGGCCCAAGACTAGTCCAAGGTTTACTTTGTTACTTTTGTACTGGAGCTACAAGGATGATGTGATAAAAAGTAAAGGAAGTCACCCAAATCACCCAAAATCTTTGCAAAATCACTGAAGAAGCAAACCTCCACCAAACAGTTGATCAGCTGTATTAAGAGAAAGGGAGGCATTGCGTTCCTTTAATTGTTCAGTGAACCATTTCTGTACGGAGTAAGCTAAACTGTCCCAGAGTCCCTGCCACTGTTGTTGATCTTGTTTGAAAGCCTCTGTTGTTGAACCAAAACTACCCTGCCAGTTACTGTTATTTCACTGAAGTCTCTGAGCTCTCTTGGTCTGTAGCAATGCATCGCAGCTCTACACTCTCTTCCCCTAGGTGGACTACCGCACTGAGGATGGCACAGCTAACGCGGGCTCAGATTACGAGTTTGCTGAGGGCACACTGGTCTTCAAACCAGGTGAGACCATAAAGGAGCTGACGGTTGGCGTGATTGATGATGACATCTTTGAAGAAGACGAACACTTCTACGTTCACCTTAGCAACCCGCGAGTTGTCCACAGGGCCGAGGTCTCCGTCCTGGATCCCAATGCTGTTGCCCCTGGCAACAGCCTTTTAGGCTCCGTCCCTGTCCAGCCCAAAGCTGCACTGGGCTCCGCCCATACTGCCACGGTGACCATCTACGATGATGACCATGCAGGTATCTTCACGTTTGAGAGTGCATCCACACGTGTGAGTGAGAGTGTAGGCGTCATGCAGGTGAAGGTGCACAGAACGTCTGGAGCGAGGGGCAAGGTTGCAGTGCCTTACCACACCACGGAGGGCACTGCCAAGGCTGGAGAGGACTACGAAGAAGTGGCTGGAAAACTGGAATTCCTTAATGACGAAACTATGTAAGTTTCTGAAGCTTTATATGTTTATTAGTTTCTTGTTGATTTATTAGGTGACATATTACACTGTTTGGAATGTTAACTGGTGGACCTACTGTTGGTAAACTCATGATTTTCCAGTTAACCCAGATGTGGTCAACCAGCAAAGACATGTTTGGTGTCCAAATTGTCTCTTCTTTTAAAGCACTCAAACCACATCCAGGTCTTTAGTAAGTTCACACAGACTTGTCAAATTTGTTTGGGACACAGGGTTACTTACTGTGAACTGAAAATAAACAAAACTTCACTATGCAACAACTGTGGTTAGCCAGTTCATTCAATAGATGTCAAAATTTGTTAGCAATTTTTGTTTTTTTATATAAATAAGTGTTAAAGTTTTCTAACTGAAGATATATATTTTAACTATAGAAACAACATGACCATAATCCAGTATCCAAATGCCTGCATGATGTCTGTAAAAGTGAATGGGAGCTGAATTGCATACAGTCATACCTGAGACATTATAAAGGAGGAGGAGACAGTTGACTGGTAGTTTACGGGGCAAATCCTGCTCTTCAATTAAAAGAAACGTTAATATGGCATTCAGTTTCAGGTTTTAAGGTCTCTATTCAAAGAGACAGGAACCTTGTCTAGTATGACTGAAAATTGCCAAGGAAGAACTGGAAATTATTTGAGAGACATTTTGAGTAAATAGTTACTAAAAAGATTTAGGTGATTATTGACTTCTAGTGTTTGTTAGCAATATTAGTCTAATAGCTCCAGTGCTAACCTAAAGAAACAAAATTTAAACACCAGACATAGTCTAAGCTGAATGACTACTCTGGAGTAAGTGTGAATTTATGTAAATTAGTTTTTTCAATGGAGCATTCCTTTAAAGCTGTAAAAATGCATGTTCTGATGCATTGGTCTTTAGATGCTGCTAATATATTTCATTAATTTGAGCTCAGTAAAGTGGTATTGAATTATTTCTAAAAGAATTGGAGTTGAATGGAAATGAGAGGTCAAAGCTTTATGCCCATATGGATTATTTATAAATACAAAAGCTGGAGCAAATTTATCTGTGGTTGAAGGTAATCCATTTAGTCTGGCTTGAAATCTATATCAGGGGAAAGATTTTTACAATTCTTTTGCAGCTCCGCCTAAGCATTATCTCAATAATCCATCTTTTGACCTTTTCTGGTCCCTGAGATGGAAAATGATAGTGAATGGGATTTGTGTGAAAGACACATAAGGGTGATGGCAGATTCACTTCTGTAGGGCTTTGCCTGAGAGAGAGAGCTAAGCAGAGTAAGTGAAGGGTGAGGACTGGAGTAGAGCCGAGAGAGAGAGATAGAGAGAGAGAGAGAGAGAGAGCGAGCAAAGCAGAGATAAACACACTGAGACTTTTCGTTAGCTGCGTATCAGTATGCTGGCAAACCTGTGCGTTAAGCTCAGCAGTTGCTGCAGGCTGATGCGCCACCATAGGACAGAATATTCTAGAATGTGAGGTTGCCAGTTAATGGCTTAAATGGTTCGGAGATTGTGCTTTATATTACCCCTTGAACATTCACAGATCCATCTAGATACTGAATAATAAACCATCTGTAAATGTTAAGTGCCCTTGATATCCATGTAACCAACACTGGAGGTGCCCAGGTAAGTACAGAACAACCAACGTGCTAGATTTACACTATATGTCACTAGTGTTCGGGAGCTTTTTGTTTTTGTGAAGAGGCTAAAACACTATGTGTTAAGAGGCTTTGCTGGTTTTAGGGCCACCTACTGCAGATTGGTATGCATTCAACACCATGATATTGTCCCGTATCATGACGCTACAGTACCAGATAATATTTAAGCTTGGATTAATAAGGTTAATGCACCTGTGCTTCCTGAGTACTGATATTTTATGCATAAAGAATGCCATACTCCATAGCAACCCATTCATTTTGGACTCAAAACCAAAGAAAAAACTGCACAAACAGTGATGCATTCTGCAAGGATTAAATTCATAGACAAGCAATCCACTTACAGGATTTTTTATTGTTATTGGAACATATCTGGTTTGTGATAAGAACCAAGAGAGACAGTATCTGATTTGTGTTCAGTTTAATTTTGTATACACGCTGTAGCGAGTACCTAGTTAAGTACACTGTGCTGTCATGGTTTTTGCTTGGCATTAGTAATGCATTACAGCGATGTGATTGCTTTACTCTGAAATATTTTTTTTCCCTGAAACAGTTAAAATTCTTGTAGTCACATTGCAATTTTGACTTTTACAAAGAATTTGCGTAACGCATTTAAGACACATATTTCAACCCTATGTATTATGTATGCCTGTGCTTGTGCATAGTTTGCATGCTTGAACTACCTGTGTCAGCTGAATGCACAACATTCATTGCAAATATGACCAAAGCAGAGCAAGCATGGACAAAAACTGCTGTAAAATTAACGAGCAATGAATGGATGAAGATTGCCATACTGAAGAGCCCCAACCTCACCAAAACAGGCCAGACAACATTGTTACATGTTTTTCTTACAATGCAGCCATTTTTGAAACATTTCTACTGGCTTACAAAGAACCATCCATTCATAATCTTAATAAAGCCTGACTGGCTTTGTATTGCTCAGAGTAAAGGCAGGGAGAGTGACCTTTTAAATAATGTTTACTGTGATTGGCCATTAGATTCTAAATAAAGTACCGAAAGCACTATTGCATTTTCCCATGTACTTTCCTTAACCAATACTGGAGGTGCCCAGGTAAGTGCAGAATAACCAATGTGCTAGATTTACACTCTATGTCACTAGATTTTACAAGTACAATACAAAGACTGCTTGTTTTTATACAGATTGTAAGTGTTCAGGAGCTTTTTGTTTTTGTTGCACATTTACATTTTGCCTTCAGCAGTTTAGCCCTGCCCATTCACTTTGAAGTTATAAGCAGAGTTTCATCCTGGACTGCTTTATGAATTAGGCACATCATAGGGCAGCCAATCAGAACAGATCTCATTTACATATGTGAGTCTTAAAAGTACAGTGACAAAAACTGCCTGTTGAATTCTATTAAGAGAGTGTAGAAAATGGTCTTGTAAAAAGCCTCGTAAGAAGCATTGGTAAATAAAAACCAGTAATGAGAAGTAATGAGTAGTGGGGTAGCTTTTTCCAGGAAGTATTCAGTAAAAAAATCCAATTACAGTTTGAGAAAAGTAATTAGTGATGTGTAATGGATTACTTTTTGGAGTGGCTACCTCAGCATTCACTAAGGAGTCGTCTACAGCTCTGTTCATCATCATTTTTTGAAATGTAATTTCATTTCATGTCACTTTTGGGTGCTAGTTTGTGTACTGTAAACATTAACCAGTCAACACTGGAAACACTAACCAGTCGATACATCACCCAGCTTCAGAACCACCTAGACTAGAGATTATAGATAGTGCATCATTTTGGAAGAATGCACATGTGAGAGAGAGGACTCTTGCATTGTGGCAGTCTACAGAATGATAACGAGATAGATGTACAGGTGAATGAAGAGGATAGATGGGTTCAGCAGAAGTGATGGAGCAGTGAAATGAAGAGGAGCGAAGGATGGAGTGCAGGTCCAGCGCGTGGGCTGAGAAGAATTAAACACCGTTGTGATGATAAAGCAAGAGGGATGATTTGGAGAGAGGAGAGAAGAGGTGAGAGGCAGGTGTGCGGGCGGAGGAAAGGTAGAGCGAGGGAGAGAGAGGAGAGAAAGAATGATTTGTTTGAGCAGTTAGCCCTCAATGTTCAAAGCGTTGGTTGGGAGTGAAGAGGGTGAAAAGAAAGTGGGGTTGTGTGTGTGTCTGTGCGTGTGTGTGTGTGTGTGTGAGTATGAGCCGTGATGGAAACACTGTAAATCATGCGTTGTGTGTGTTATGTAATGTTCACCATCACATCATGCGTTCAACTCATCAGTGTGTGTCTGTGTGCGTGCGTATCTGTGTGTTTCTGCATGTGAGACGGGGGCATGGTGGAAGAGAGTGTGTGTGTGGGAGGTTTGAGTGGATAAGCCTGTAAGTGTGTGAGAGTGCTCAGTTGATTGTACTGTTATGTATGTACTGATACTGCACAGCTTTCAAACATGTTTGCAGATGTAATATGAAATATGTTGAATACTGTATCCATATGCATACATCAGTGCAGGTCAGTTTTCTTTGATCCTCAAAGAAAAGGATGCATCCTTGGCACTCAGTACAAAGTAATAAAATTAACCACTTGAACTTGAGTCACAATCACAGAATAAAGCTTTATTAAATTAGATTTCAGGATATGTAAAGTCAGAGCTAGTCTTGGCTGAGCCATAACAGTTTATGGTGTTTTTCCAGCAAGCAGTGCAATACAGTACAGTTACATTTCAATGATCTTTTTGAGTGGAGTTTGAAGTTTGAGTTGGTAAAAACACAATCATTGCAGAATTGTCATTTCTTGAAACAAGTAAATGATCTGCCAGTGGAATTACACTTTTGTAAGATCAAATGTAAATAAGTAAAAATGTCTAAAAAAAGAAATAGACATAGAAAAAAATGCTTTTATTGTTAGAACAATCTCATGAGAAATTAGATATATTAACTACATTTAAGATGTTTTCACTTGCTAAGATTTATTGGAGTGCAAGCTAACTAAGCTATAGTCATCCACTAAGCAGGGCATAATAATACATTGTGTAGAAGACAGAAACTGCTTTTGAATAACGAAGGCAGTTTAAAACAAATTAAATAACTCTTTATTTGGTCCACTGTAGATGCTTTGTAAATGCTCTTTGTAAAAGTCTTTCAATAAGTAACACACACACACACACACACACTCACACACTCACTTTCTAAGCCGCTTCTCCTTCAGGGTCGTGGGGGGGCGGTGCTAGACCCTATCCCAGCGGTCACTGGGCAGAAGGCAGGATACACAATAAGTACTCAATAAGTAACATTCAACTAAATATCTATGCATCAATTGATCTTCAAGTTGAGTGTTATTTTGATGGTCCACTCAAGATGCTTTGTAAATTCATAGTTTTAAGTAACATGTAACAAGTAACTAAATGTCTATTAAATGCAACTGAACTTCAAGTTCAGTGTGAAAAAGTTTATTAAATCTATCCCTAAACCTTAAACCTGACCTTAAGCGCAAAGCAGAACATCTACTCTTAACCGTAACACTAATGTTGTTGATAATCAACTGAACATCAGAACATTTCTTAATGAATTAAGTATCTGTAGAGCATCTCTATGGGAGCGCCCAAATAAAGTGTGACCACAAATTAAGTTTAGAAATTTCTTTCTCCATCTGCTACAAATTGTTGGGCTCCATGAGCTCAAACCTCTGCACATGCATATTTAAGCCTATTGTGTCAACTTTTGACAGCATCCACTTTTTTACTACTGTGGCATTTCTAAAACATGCTAGCTCAGCAGAATCACTGCATGTGGCTTTTCACATTACACCAAATGCAGAGTTTTGCATGAGTAATCATGAGAATCACACAAGAAAACCAGAAAACCCCACATACTTTCATAGATCTTTTATCTGATGGGAATCAGGCACAGGTACTCTACCAGGGTACAAATAGTTCTGAGTTCTGATTGGTAACTGCGCTGTGCTGTACCATATTGTGAGATGGAAAAATGCCTTTACAGCAGTGTTTCTTAATTCTATTCCTGGCAACCCACTGCACTGCACTGTTTCAAGTATTCCTTGACTCAGCACAGCTGATCCAGCTCATTAACTGATCGAGCCCTTTTTGAGCTGGATCACCTGTGGTGGGCAAGGGAAGCAAAGAAGGAGGAAACTATATAGTACTGTGTGCTGCCAGCAGCAGGATCAAAAAATGCTGTTCTGTAGTGCTTATTGCAGTGTAATGAGACTGGAAGGTTACCTGCATCTGGTAACCTCTGGTACAGTACAATTTCATAGGCTATGTCTGTGTGAACATGTACTTATTGGCGCAAACACATCTGACAGATCAAATTGATTTCCAAGCCTAGATTTTAGTTTTGAAGTGCCATCAAGATAATTTATGTAACCATAAGGATAGTGTTTCTCTAGAATAAACTGCCTTTTGTTTGGGTCTTTCCAAGCCTAACAATATCAAACCTACATATAAACTGTTACTGAGGGCCAAAGGAATGAAATAAGGTCAGTCGCAATCATGAAATTATAGTTAATGATTAATTGCCATATAAATAATTATGATTTAAATGTCTTCTTGTTTAGTGTACGTGATTGTTAAAATATGAGTGACCAAACTGGCTAATTAGGTAATTTGCTTCCTAGTTGCTGGTACTTACTAGCTATCAACTAATCACAGACATGGTCTCAAGTACAACATTACTCACCTCTGCCCTGTAAACATGTTACAGCACTAGCCAGCTGTTAGAACTTCTATTGTTTTCATAAGACCCATGACATATCTCAGAAAGTGCCCTTTTTGCTTTGTTTTATTTTTTTCTATTAGTTTATTGTGCTTTAAACATTAATATAAAAAGTAAATTATTGCAATCAGCTTAACTCGTTAACTCATATTTTTGTCTGAAATGGCATGCCACATGTTTTGGGCTATAGTAATGAGTTCAGTCTTATTTGGAAGGTAATACTCAAAGGTTTTTTTGCCATCCATCAGAATAATTGTATGAGTTCCTGACACAGAGTAACAGAAGCAAAAATGGAGGAGTTAATTTCCACCTTACTGATAATTGTTCCTGAAGACCACATGTTTTGTATTATGATGTGTATAGCGACATGGCTTTGAAGGAAAATGCCCACAGATTTACTAGCGTTTGCTCATTCAGTGCTTATGTTGCAAATGAGACGATCTTAACTGCTGAGAATAGTGGATCATAAAAGGGTTAATGGGAATCAAATCCTGAGATTTCAAGCTTTCTAGTGACATATTGCATCACAGTATTGCTGGATGCCTTGGTTTATAAAAAATGCAGTGATAGTGGGCCAGTCATCAAGATATTGTGACAGACCTACATGGAATTAACTTTGTTCTAACCGGTGTAGGAAGTTGGTTGGACTGGAATGCAAGAATGAAATTAAAATATTAGTTCTCCCACCTGTTGCATTGCCCTTTCCTCATCATATGCCCCAAAAGATTTTTGCTTTAACCCACGTCTGTCCTCAACATCCAAACGAAAGCCAGAAGTGAAATAAAAAAATAACGTGCCTACAGAAGCATATACTCCTCCTGGTAATAAGTGTCGTAAATATGCTTAGGTGAAATCCTTTGGCTTCCAAAGGATGCACCAAGCTACTTACTCTCCAGCTGTGTTTCATTGTGATCCGCTGAGCTCATGAGAAGAAAAACTCTCTGTAGGCCTGTGTCTCTGGGGCTGCCATCTCCAGGGAAAGATTCAGGCTTGTACTTCACAGGACCTTCAAATGGTAACAGAGTGGCACATATCAGGAGGTGCTTATAAAAGAGTAAATATCCCATAATTATCCATATCCTCCAGCACTGGAACACTGTCAGATTCATCATCATAGCTTAGTCTGACTGTAAACGTGTGCTGTGATTTAAATAATGCTGCTTACCCTCAAGGATTAGGCCACAGTGTCAGATATATGTATTACAAAAGTAGAATGTGGATATGTATTACTTTACTTTTACATTGTTCTTGTTTATTACTGACTTGAACTATAACACATGGTGTGTTACTATATAAAGGAAAATGATGTGCATTTATTTTTTAGCATTTAGCTTTTACCTGGTTCCCATGTCTTGGGGTGTAAGGGTGAAAACTAAGCATTTTCTAAAGGGTCTGTAGACATTATTAGTGTGTATTGTCACTTTATATTTTCATTCACAAATCTTCAGTAACCCGTATTCCACACCAAAGCATCCCAATATAACAAAATGTAATGTACAGTTATAGCAATAATTGTGTATTATATAATTACAATAGAAAAGGTAGTAAAAACAGTAGTAAAATAGTAATGACAGTAAAGAAAATAAAGAAGCCCTTAAGTTCTAGGTTGAATCATGTAAAATCCTTTGCCTAGTTCAGATATGTTAAGTTCTTGACAGGGCTTGGCAGTATGACAATGTTTATCTCTATTATGATAAATAACATAACTGAGCAAGTTTTAAACGTTGTAAATGGGCTTGCAAGAAAAAGTGTTCTTGTGGGATCCTGTTTTTTCAGTGTATCAAATGAGAGAAATGTACCATAAATGAATTTATATATATTCCTCTTGCATGGTTTAAATACAGAATCCCAATTGAGTCTTTCAGGATTCTCATAAGGGGAAATGAATAAAAATGTAAGCCTATGTGTTTAGCTTTTTGGACAGTGACACAGGTAGGACAACTGATATTATCTCACTTATAATTAGGAACCTTGGAAGAAAATTGTTTAACCTAAAGTCTCGCTAACAGTACATTCAGAGACTTTGGCTTTGTCCCCTTTAACTCATTAAAGTGTACCCCCAGTGTTGTGTTAGTGGTCACATTTGGCATACAAATGGATCAGCATGTTTTATGTGGGCTATTGTGTTTTGTATTGCAAAAAGAAACACAAGGTTGCCTTTATTGTTGGAAGCACTGCAGTAATTTTGGCTCAGGATTAAAGCATTAAATGATGCTTTTAATGGGCAGATACCTTGTATTTCCAGGTAGATTAACCATTGGGAATTTATAAGGGAAGTGGGCATATTGTAAAGCCTGTGACAGCTGATTTATGATAAAAACTTTCTATCTAGATAATTAACCAAACATTTTATTCTATCTAGGATGGTGGAAATAGATTAATTCGAGTTTTTTACATAAAGTCTTTGGCAAATAATGATACCTGTAGTAATGCCTGAGCTGTTTGAATGAGTCATGATTACATTCTCATGGTACAAATTGGTCCAAAAATGCAGGCTGGTCTTTAATCACATCATAACAAGTCTTTGCTGCTGTTTTTTTAATATATTGCAGAGCGTATTGTAATAAGTAGCAATATCATCACAATGTGCCATTTTGTCTGCCGTAGTTCACACTTTGAAAAAACACGTGTGATGTAGAGCCTCTAAGTAATACTGGAGTTTACTGTATTTAAGGGTCAGTACAATCTGGAAAACAAAGGGCTAGTTTCCCTGGGCTCTGATCTGAGAAAATGCTATTAATATATACTCTGACTCATATTAGTTTGACTATTAGATGACAGTGAATCTGGAAAATAAAGGGAGTAGAATGCAAATACTGGAACATAACCTGAAATTTTAAAATTCTAATCTTGTTCCTTCTATTTTGCGCTCTTTGTAGAAAAACATTTTCACATGCTGCTGTTCATGAGTACCCCCCTCCTCAGCTCCTCCACCCCTGGGGGTCCATGTCAGTGATTTCTGCTGACCAGACAGCTGAACCACCTATGCCAAACAGCACAACAGAAGCTTAACTCACTTATTCCCCTGGCAGCAGAATTCAAGAGAGCTGACACCAGACAGCAGGAGCTCAGGGAGCGCTCTGTCTGTGTGTGTGTATGTGTGTGTGTGTGTGTGTATGTGTGTGTGCCTGCATGTAGAAAAATCTAGCATTTCGGATAGTTAATGAGCATAACTTAGGAATTTGTGGCTCTGTGGGTTTCATTTCAAGTATACAGTACTGTGCGAAAGTCTTAGGCACCTAAGACACATTTTCAAGATCTATTTATTTGTGTAGTATGTGTTTAATATTTGAATAAACAAAATGTATAGAATATTAATTAATAATGATTTTATATATATATATATATATATATATATATATATATATATATATATAGAGAGAGAGATTTCATGGATGTTAGTTTGTTTGGTTAACCATTTTCAAGCCTCTCCTTGAGGAAGCCCAGTATTATATGCAGTTAAAAAGCAACTCCTGGTTTGACCAATCAGTGCTTCAGTAAATTGTGCTCATGATGTAATTGATGATATTAACAAGTCTCTGTGGTGGCTGTGAAGGTGTCAAGGAAAAATATGGACCCAAGAAATTCTTGTTACTTTTTTATTGTTTTTGTGTTTATTTGAATTATGCATATGACTTTGTTCTAATGTGTATTGTGATAAACTCACTGCTGAGGTAAATTGTTTAAAATTTTGCTTAGATGCCTAAAACTTTTGCACAGTACTGTATTTAAAATATTACAGATGTGTGTAGCATGTCATAAATCTACTGGGCTCCAAGCCCACAGATTACCAGATTATACTCACTCTCTCCCCTGACACTCCATAATAGTTGCTGCACAAAGTATCATTTGTTTGTTTGGCAATCAAAATGTTAAGAAGACCCATTTTGTCCTTTCAACAAAAATCAAAACACCTTAGGAGCCACAACATAATGTGTCCATTTTGCAGTCTTGGCTGTAAATATGTATCAGTATGTGCTAATGTGCTTGTATAGGTTAAAAATATAACAAACAATAGCACAAACTTACTTTGCTCTGCTTTAAGCTTATATAGCTGATTTTCTTGCATCTCTGGCAGGAAACCATTCCTGAAAAGTAGAATAGCTTCTTGTAAAATGTCTTTTTTTATGATTTTTTTACGGTGGAATTAAATGCGGCAGCACGACTCGTCTTCAATCTGCCTAAGTTCAGCCACGTCACCCCATTGCTGCGCTCCCTTCACTGGCTTCCTGTAGCTGCGCGCATCAGATTTAAAACCCTAACGCTGGCCTACAAAGCCAAAAATGGACCAGCCCCTACCTACTTGATGGCAATGGTAAAATCTCGAACTGTACCACGAGTCCTTCGAGCTTCGAGTACAGCTCGGCTTGACCCGCCATCCTTCAAGGTGCACAGAAGACGAGCGTCGAGAATGTTCTTTGTACTGGTACCCAGGTGGTGGAATGAACTACCACTGGCTGTCCGAACAGCAGAGTCTCTTGCTGTCTTCAAACGCAGACTGAAGACTCATCTTTTTACACAGCACTTGAATGAGCATTGAACTATAAGCTGCACTTATTTTATTTATTGTAATTTATTGTATCTTATTGTATTGCATTGAATGGCACAGAGTTCTGCGTTCAACTCTGTTTCTTTTTCTCTTGGTGTCTGCAGTGACATCTTGTTTCTAGCAGTATCTGAGCTCAGGACTGTCTTTTCTCTAAACTATTGGTAACTAGCAAAGATACTTTCTCTAGATTGACAAAGCACTTCTTGTAAGTCGCTCTGGATAAGAGCGTCTGCTAAATGCTGTAAATGTAAATGTAAATGGAATGGGAAAATTCTAATGAGAAATTGGCAAAAGAGAAGCAACTTTAGCCTCGTGACTTTTTAGTGTTTGACAGTTTCTCATTGCGGATTAAACAGGAATCAGGAAACTTAATTCTTTCTCTCTGTCTTTTTGTAAACTACTAGCTATGCAAGATTGTTGTTGTTGCTAGGCTGACCAACAGTCTGCGCACCAACATTCAGGGTTAAAGGGTGAATTAGCAGGTATACATTAACTGCAGCATTTAAGACAGTTTAGTGTTAAAATGTGTTAGAATGACCAGCAGAGCTTTGTTTTACTGCAAAGGACAATTATTTTATGCTGCAACATGGCAGCAAAAGAGTCACATGCAGCTCCCGAGCTGCAAGTTTCCAATCCCTGCAATATGCAAATGAGCTTCTAACAAATTTCAGTTTTTAAATGGGTGCTATGACAGTTTTGAACCTCCTCAAACATTCCAGATGAGCTTTTGTTGATGTTTTGATAAATCATGCAATTTATGTGAATTAATAAACAAATACATTTTAATCAATTATCAGGTGTGCAAGATCACGTTGCTAGGTGCAGTTGTTAGCTAGGCTAATGTTATCATGGTAGCAGATTTGTTGTTTCTGACTTGTCTAGTTTCAAGTTCTCTACAACAGCACAATTCAGCTCAGTAATGCACAATTCATTTCCAAAAACATTGCGACTGTATGTGAAATGCAAATAAAACAGTCATTTGTAAATTCATTTGACCTAAATTTAAACAAAAATAGTACAAGGACAACATCTTTACTGTTTTGTCTTATCAAGAAAAAAAAAACAAAAATATTGGGACAGGAGCCATTTTAGACTAGAAATGATGTTACATGTTCAGAAAACCTTTAAAAAGAGGTGATGGAATCATATCTGAGTATAGAAGAAGCAACCAGGAAAGGATGAGTTAAGGGCACTTTGTATTAGTGAATAATCCAACAGTTTATGAACAATGATTAGATATTTAACACTCTACAGTGCATGATTTTATTAAAAGCTACCAGTTTGCCGTTGTTATTTTTAAATATTATAGCTATTTTTGAACTGTATTCCAACCAGATATCCATTCACGAACACGTATGGATACTCGAATACCCTGCATGAGAGACTATGCAACATGTAGCAATATAACCGCAATAGTGCAGCCCTACCCACGGTGTCTCACAGTGTGTTAGTGTGTGTGTGATTCTGGGTACGTGTGTTATAAATGTATTTTTGTTCTCTCAGTATGCGTGTGCGTCTGGGGGTGTGTGTGACTTCAGCGTTCCTGATCGCTGTTTCTTGTCCTCCAGTGTTCTCCTATAGAGAATCCAGGCTGAAGACAATGAGATGAAAGGGAAGGGAAGTGGGGAAAGGGGCCGCTTATGTAAGCGCGGATGTGAGTGCAGGCAGAAGACGTGGCTGGCAAGTGCTCAGAAGAGGCGCTGTGTGAGTAAGGCCCCGAGTGGATCGATACGTGCGGCATTCCGCACAGTTCTGCACTTTTCCGTGGCTTTCTGCGCCTTCGCCCAGGCGTGATGGATCGATGGCGACCCAGCATTCTCACACATGCAATCTACAAGCGGCAAGGCCAGAGGTTTCAGAGTGTGTGGGACTGAGCTCAGTGAGCTAATTTAAACCTGCATGCTAAAACATGAAGGAACTCTCATCGAGTGGAACACAGCCACTGCAGAAACAGTGATGATCCTCAAGAGGCAAATTAGGCAAGATGTTTACCAGAGATGTCTGAATGATCAGTATCAGTGCTGGTGTTTCAACTTGAGGATCGCTATTAAATATTTTCAGCCAAATCAAATGTCAGTCCTTTCTTGAAAGGAAATTTTAAACTTTACCATTTCTACATCAGTTGTAAACATGCTCATGTCAGTGGTGCTGCAGTAGTCCCTATGAATCTTTCTTGTTTAAAGTCCCTGATGTTTCCTGGAAGTAGAAGGAACCTTCAGGAAAGTTGACCTGTTTTCTTGGGTTGGGGGTGGAAGTTGGGGTGGTTTTAAATCAGTTTTGAATGTTTTTTTCATTAACTGGTGAATGCAGAAGGAAGGTATACAGTTACCGTTAATGCTAGCAAGCCAAATATCTTATAGCAGCCACATAACTGGTATCTGTCTTGAAATCATCCTTAATAGAGATAATGGATTTCTCAAATGACAGAAATGACTCAAATGAGGATGATAACATGCTAAAAGCTACAGAAAGCAAGGTAGGCTATCTTACATCTTTCCTTAGTTTGGCTCCTTTCCTCTGAATGAAAGGCTAAAATACTTGTCTCTAATGTCCCTTTTGTGCTGAGGAAATTAAAATGTAAAATTAGAATGAAGGTCTATCACAATTATTTCATAATCACAATTGTTTGAGATGATTACAACTATTTGGATCGATCGCAATTATTAAAGCTGAATGCAACTGTAGATTTTATGGTAATATTAAGCTGTACCAAGCAAAATGAGAATTGGGTGTTTTTTGGTTGAGGCAAATAAATGTGAGTAAAAGTAAGAAGTAAAGACATTCTTTAATACACATCATCCCTTCTGAAAAACACCAATAGAACCTTTAGGATTAAAACCTGATGGTTTTACCTGTCTTAATGGTTACAATTAGAAATCACTATGGGTTTATTAGGAAACCATGAAATGCATCTGGAATCAGTCCCAGAACACTTCTTAAACCATTAGAGTCATTTACACTGTGATATCAACCCATCAGAAAAACACACAATACCACATACATTATTGGGCACTACCAACTCGCAGAAAGTTTTGATGGTTTCTGTGATCTTTTCAGCAGGGATGGGACTTGATAAAAGTTCTTACTTGGTACTCTGAGATGTTTAGATGTCAGTGCAAGTTATGTTTGTTTATCTTGCTTGACTCTGCATATGATTCTGTGTAATTGAGAAATGTATGTATGGGTGTAAAAGTGTAGTGTATGGGTTCAGTGCAGTGTTAGTTATTAAGTAAACATTTCTAGGAAGCAAGATGTCAAAGTAATGAGACTGAGAGATATGCACGGACAAAAAAAAACATTTGATACTCCTTAGCTTCTTATGAGGGTCTCTCAGTTGCTGCCTTTTGTAGAAACTCTTGACAGTGATCAAAACTGGTCATATGAGTACATCTTATCAGAGTATGGCCAGAAATAGACTCACTGCAAATATGCAAATGAATGCAACATCACTTAGCCACAGTGGCGTATCTGCTACAGAAGGCCTGGTTGGGCACAATAAACTGAAGGGGCAGCAACCAACCCATCAATGAAACTTCACGCACAAACCTGATCCAAACACAAACGCACTCCATCAATTAAATCACAAACTCACAAATTAATGGATTGTGGTGCAGGAGTTAGTGAAAGCATAGACAGGAATATGAGTGATATGATAGCGACATTACATCTCACAAAACCTTATCATACAGCATTGCATTACAAATCCAGAGTTATCAAGCAGTATATGATCACTGTGGTCTGCAACTATGTATCCACAGCAACATATCAGAGCACGGAAACACTGGAATTCAAGTGATAGTATAGCAAGTGAAAAGAGCAGGCGAGGAAAGCAGAAGACTTGCAGATTTTCTTTTGAACCTCTCCGGATTGAAGGAGCAGTTTTTTTCCTTTCCAGACTGAATGATGTTCAAATTCTCTGGCTTGTGTGGTCCAAAACATTTAATCTCTGCTCTAATGGCAGGTTACCAAATTGAACTTTTTCTACATTTTCATTATATTGTCTTGCTATTAAGAGTGGCTAGCACAACTGATAAGGAACAATGGCTAGCTGCATAGCAATTTCATACGTTACAGTTAAAACACTTAAGGACATCAGAATCAGAAAAAAAATCAAAGTCCATCTGTTTTATTTGGGGGAGACCTAGAAAACTGAAACTTATATATATATATATATATATATATGTGTGTGTGTGTGTGTGTGTGTGTGTGTGTGTGTGTGTGTGTGTGTGTGTGTGTGTGTGTGTGTGTGACCAAATCTGACTTGTCCAGCTGCTTGTCTTCTATGACAGTTGACCAGGAGAAAGCATGCTGGCAGTGCTTGACAGTATGACCAGGCTTGTCTGTTGCCATAGTGCTGTAACACTCAGAATGCAGCTCATGCTTGCATTGCATTGTGAATTGTGTCGTGACGCATTTTAGAACGCAATAAAGTACGAAACCCTGTCTGTGTAGCTCAAAGCGTCAGCATTCGTATACTTGCGTGAAGCATGTTTCTGACTTAAAGTGGGCGCATCAAACTGCATCAAACATGAAAATATGTGTATTGTTACACCCCTAATCCCCACACTTCATCTCCTCACTGCCATTCTGTCCCTCAGCTTTGCCTGCAGGCTGATCTGGGTGTGGCAGAGCTCTAAGCTTTACACTGAGAGCAAGGCCATGAGGCTGAACTGATGGAGGAGCTATATTTGGGAGGGAACAGTAGGCTAGGCATGTAAATGCGAACTAGAGCTGGGATCATGTATTTGGCAAAGCCTAATCTAGGGAGTATGCTGAAGATTGGCTTGTACGATTTCCCATTTACAAACATAGCTGCGGATAAAGGAAAACACATCCATACTCATGCGGCCACTGACAAGTAATATTGCCAGGGGAACGGATGTGTCAAATATGGACCCTCTTCTGTCAGCCCAGATGAAGACAAAACACCTTTTTTCCCTTAAGAAGGGAATTAGAGACTGAATGGGGAAATCTTTCCTGTGGATAGTGACAGCACTGATTAGCATTCTGCTTTCTGTTGTACTGTTGAAAAGAAGGCACTGCTCCCATACACACACAAGCTTTTTTAGCCCTACTCCTCCCTGGATACACAGACATACACAGACAGACATACACGCACACAAGAACATGAAGGCCCTGCCAAGACAGCTACGCTTGAGCCTCCCAACTAGTGCTGCTGCCATAAACTGCAGCTTCTGACATGCTCAGATTGGAAACACTATCTGATCTACTAATTCACCATCGGATTAGGGAGGCCTCTAAAATTATATTTTGTGTAATCCTTTAAAGCCCTGCTCTTCTCACCCTTTTCCAAATTTAGCTTTGCTGGGTTAATTGAGCCTGACTGACCACCAAAGGAGTGAAATATAGAACTATGCAGAAGTCAGAGACCCTTCGTTTATTTAATTTCCAGTCAAAACAGCCATTTATTCAATAACAGATTCATTTTTCAGGAGATATTTCTGAGGAAACAGAATTTTCCAAAACTGGAGTTAAAAAATTCTTAAAAGATATGAAAAAAGATGGGATTAACAACTATGTAAGACCTATAAAGATATAGCAAATAGTACTTTCATCTTTAAGAGAGAGGAGAAAATGCAGCTCCACTCTTGCTTTATATCAGAAGCTGTTACAGGGAAAGAAAAGACAAAAAGGAAAAAAATATAAATCAAACAAAGAAGGTTCTGGTGTTCACAGAACAATATACTGGCCACCCCAGTCCATACCTCAACATAACTGTATGTGTTTGGATTACGTGGATTGTGAAAAACAGAAAATGCACTGAACACTGAACTTTGGCGGTGTGGATTGCCATTGCAGATGTCTTTGACATACTAAAAGCAACTCTCCTGAAAGGAGGGGAAGCTATAATAAAGGCAGAGTGGAAAAGTTTTTTTCCTGACATTGAAAAATGAGTAACCTGTACTCAAACTCACTTGTGACTGGATATTTAGTAATTGTTAGATAAATTGTTATGTCTTTGAACAAAATGACTTTATTTTATCCTGGGAAGGGTGTTCTTAGGCATGATGCAAAGCAGAATAATCCAGTAACACATGACTTCAAGTAACTTATTGCATTTATAAAACAGCAGCCAAGATAAAATCTAATAAAATATACAATTTTTCAGAAAATAATTTATTATTAGTTATAATTGACATAAACAAGTATTCAGCCAAGAGTGCGGTACATTGCCAAGTAACCATTTAGCGCTGAATGAGGAGAATGTTCAGTCATTATATTGAGTATATTGAGGTCATCTCATAAACTTTTTAACTTTTTGTCATATAAGAATGAACATATTATACCACAACACTGTTTAATGCAAAAGTGTTTGCTTTATAAGTACAACCATGAGTCTTATTTATTCCACAGCACCACTCTTCTCTTGCTGGGGCTGAATCTCAAATGGCTCCCTGCTCCCTATATAGTGCACTACGTAGGAATTTATGGAGTTTACTGGATCCTGCACCCCAGTAGTGCTAAACAGAGTTAAGAAATAGTCATTTGGGACTCAGCCATCAGACTCACATCCATACCCTCAGTTTACATCAGTTTAAACCAAAACAGGTTTTAACATACACTTAGGATAACATACACACAGGATTTTTTGTGCTGTGGCACAGTAATACAGAATTCAGTTATTGTGCCTATATTGTGGATTTTACAAAGGATTTGAAAGCGGTTCAGACAATCAGATTATAGGACTGAAACTATACCTTTTATAAAATACATTATGGCTGACACAAATGCTTTACCACAAACAAAGAGTGACCAGCATCCACAACATCCAGATTTCTCTGTCCAATCACACAGGATCACACTGTATATTTTTCTCCATCCTTTCTCTTTTAAAACATTCCCTTCCCCTCTCTCTCAAGTCTGGCCTGCAACGGCATTGTTTTTCATCAATCCCTCCATCTCTTCAGGCACCTGCGGGGGTTTATGGCCCGGGGTCCGGAGCTGCAGAGCTGTTTAATTTCACACAGCCTGCACAAATAGAAAACAGGGAAAGAAAGAAATCAATAAAAATGAAAAAGCAGGAGAGGAATGTGAATGAAGGTGGAGAACAGTTGGCAAAACTAGCGCTTCACCATTTTCTATATTTGTAGAAGAATAGAAAATAACTGAAGTCATTTATATGCAAAGACCTTACAATATAGTGTTTGGTTAGTCAAGTAAGTAGTTCTATATTATTATGCAAAAAACAGAGACCACCTTCATTTATGCAGAAATGTTTATTTTTCAGGAGATTTTCTAGGGACATTAGATAGAGTTTCTCAAAGTCAAAGAGTAAGAAATGAAAAAGCACAAGCTTTAAAATCATAGTTGGGACTCCTAAAAGCCATGCAAGACCTGGTACACCACCAAAACTGTGCCTGTCAGATAAACAGTACTTAAAGCTTTCATCTTTCAGAGAGAGGAGAAAATCAAGCTCCAATCAAATCCACAGGTTTTCTGTCTATCTTTCCACTGTGAGAAGACAACTCAGAGCCGTCAGCGAGTCCGAAAGAATTTGCTGCTTAGAAAAGGAAATAGATAAAAAAAGAACATTTGTAAATTAACGAAAGAAGCTACTGGTGTTCTCAGACTTCAGCATTGTGGAGTATATTTGGCATTACTGAGATTGTAAGAAGCAGAGAAGGCAACCATCCTCTGAGACTGAACTTAAGAGCTGTGAAAAAATATCACTGCAGATTACTGTGACATACTGAAAGCAAGTCTCATGAAAAGAGTGTAAGGCAAAGAGTGGACCCACCAAATACTGAAAAAATATTATAATTTGTTTTATGTATAGTTTTCTTGTAAACATGTTTTCTACTTCTCCCTCCTGATTAAAAATAAATAAGTTGTACTTAATAGATGTTTCATTGGGAGACAAATCAAGGTTGGCCTTGACTTTTTCACTGTACTGTATCTTTATATATAAGTGTGTGTGTGTGTGTGTGTGTGTGTGTGTGTGTGTGTGTGTGCGTGTGTGTGCGTTTCACCCTAGTAAGGAGCAGGTTAGGCAGAACAGTGACCTACACTCACCCACATTCCACCTAACTCCTGAACGAGAGAGAGAGAGAGAGAGAATGAGAGTGAGCTGCTATCTTGTACTAGCCTTAAAGCTTGGAGTATTTGTCTGAACCAAACAGAGGGCAGGCTGTTGGGTTCAGTCAGGTGCAAACATCTTTTCTCAAATATTTACCAGACCTGAGTCATGTTCAGATTTCACATGTATGTATGTATCTTTGTCCCTCACACCTTTAGGGCACTGTGGTCTGCACATACTCCTGCTGTTTATCAGTTATCCTTCCTTCTGGCCTTACATGTTATCATGTTTAGATTTGAGCGATATTTCAAACCAGTATTTGGTGATGTATTTATTGTGTTTTGGAAAAGCAGAATGTTTTGGCGGCTCTGGGCTACTGCAGGCTCAGTTATCAGAATTGTGGATTTTTATTGGGTCTCTGGTTCGTGTTGGTCGTTGAGTTCAGACAGAATTTTTCAGCTGTACTTGGTTCTAATCATAAACTTGTGGGTTGGGTCAGACTCTGCAATAGTGTTCTTGGTCTTTGTTCTGGTTCAGATTGAAATCTGAGGCCAAGTAAAAGCTCTAACTAGCAATTCTTTCCACTCCACCACCCTGAAGGAACAAGACTCAGATGCTTCTGCAGAAATGCAGTGAACACCCATGTCATTTACATGCATCCAGCTCTCCCTACCAGATGTACCCTAGCCTTGTATAAAACATGCCTCCAAATAGGCATCAGATGTTTACTATTGAAGCTGTCATTTGAAATCAGTTTGGTTTGATGCTGTAGGTTGCTTCTGCTGCTGCTGTGTGTTAGATAGAACAAAGGCCTTTGATTAGTTTGAACGGCTCTTGTGTACTGGAGTGATTGTGTTACAGAGAGAGACGGAGCATGCAGTGACCCCAGGAGACCTTCCAGCTGGAATGGACACTGATGCCATCACGCTCGCTTACCAGTGCCTCCCTTTTTTATTTTTCTCTCTTGGAATCCATCTGCCATCCCATTCTTTCTCTTCCCATGTCTCCCCCTCCCTCTGTTACTTGTTCTCCCCCGTGCTCTAAATTATGAATTAAGGCACAGCACCCTAAGATCCTCTACAGCATGGCATTATTGCGATATGCTTGCCGCTGCATTGAAGACGACACCTAAACAATACGGCCTGGATTTACAGCTCTATTTTGGGTCTTTGTATGCATGACGCTAGAGTCGCAGGTTTCTCTCTTCCTTCTTCTCCTTCCTCCTCTCCCTCTGTGTTCACATAAACGCATGGTCTACCTTGATTAGCCTATTTCTGCCACGTTCTTGTTTTCAGATCTGGAGCAGTGCCTGAAATGTGGATGTGAATGCATGATTCATTTGGTAATGGTTCCTCTCCAAAAAACAGGATTATCAAACAGACTCGAGCTAATGGTGCTGAATTAAACAGTATGCGTGATTGGTTGGGGATAATGTTGGGTGAATGTAGCAGTGCTTGGCATTTGCTCCTGTGCTTTAAGATAGCTGAGGAGTGGAACTGAGCATTTCACTCAGGAAAAAACAGGTGTTACGGCAGTTTGTGCTGTGGGTCTGATGTAGATTTCCTGCCTTTCTCTGCACACTCACATTCCCTATGTGCCTGCGTTTGAGTTCATGCATGTGCTTTACTGAGTGAATGCGATGGTGTGGGTGTGTGTGGACGTGTGGGTGTTGTTACTTGCTATGGATGCACAATCAGAAGCTGTCAGAATAGAAAAATCAAATTGCCACAATTTTCCATCCATCTCAGATGATTATTGACTTTTCTTTTTTAGCCGATCTCTATTATGGTTTGTGACATAAATGACATTGGCCAGTTTAATACACACACTGCATTTACTTCCATTTCATGGTATGCTCTTTAGGGTGATGTTTACTGGTTTTACTCAATTACATATATACACACATACACATTTCTTACTGCAACACATACATGCATTCATATATTATCTTCATACATGATGTATTTTCTTACACTATAAGAACTAGCGTTACACTAAGCAGGTGGCTCTGAAAATGAGGATAACTAATGCAGACAAAGTAGGGGAACTCTAGAAAAAGACATCAAAGTGTTTTCAACTTCTACAGTTTCCCTTAACTACCATTTCTGCCTATATGCTGGCCAGAAAGGCAAAGCAAAACCCCCACCTGACAGAAAAGAAGCTGCGGGAATGTTTACTGAACTGTTGAAATAAAAATTTAACTCTTTGACCATAATTGTCAAATTGTCCATATTTGGTGTGTTCTGGCTAATATCAATCAATATAGATTAAAACATTAGGATTATCACAACTTCTCAGTGAAAACTGATTACTCAAATTCAAAAAATGTTTGACTAAAAGTCTCTGTTCTCTATGAATTGGCTCAGTAATTGATTCACAAATTTGAATGAAAAACAGGGTATAAAAAAGCCATGTTTAGAAGATTCCTCACAGGGGAAATATTAACATTCAAATGTATTTGTATGCTTCAGTGAAAGAGAGGACACTTACACCAACAGGATTTCATTAATGTATGTATTTATGTTGTATATATAAAGTAAAAATTAACTGTTTGCTGTTATATATTGCCTATAAGTCATTCTTTGATTTAACTAAAATCAAATTTGATTTGATGTATCTTACTTCTCTCTCTCTCTCTCTGTGTCTGTGGAGAGAATCATGATGTTGAACTGAGCTTGAAAAGGATTTGTGCCTTTTGCCAGTCAGAGTCATGCCTGCGTGTGCCCATGCTTGTGTGTGGACAGAAATAGACACCCATCTACCCACCCACAGATCATTAGAGATAGAGAGAGAGAGAGAGACTGTATCTGTGTGTGTGTGCGCGTGTGCAGGGGTGGGTGGTCAGAGTGTAACACTCTCAATCTCTTTGCTTCTCACTCAGGCCTGTGGCACTGTGAGGCTGCATTTGCTACGCTTCCTCTCTCTCTCTGTGACAGGCCTGTACACCAAATGCCACCATACACACAAACGCACAGACACTATGAAACCTGGTGGGAAACAACTAGCGGCATTATTATTATTACGATAAATTATGTCACATTTTCTGAGTACAGCCTCATGCAAAAGTTTGAGCAAGCCTCATCAAATGAGATGTTTTGTTGATTTTCCAAATGAAAATGAGTTAGCACATCCTCTACAGGAAACAAACTTAAATATGGCATTTTTAGTACAGTTGTGCAATCTTGTGAGTTTAACATATTGGAAAAAGTAAAGCATAATATATCAACTTTACCATTACTTTTGCATAAGCCACATTTCTGTTTTAGTTTATTCTTTCAATATGTCAAATTGACCAAAGACACTAATTGTGCATTAAAACATGTGTTCTCTGTAGAAGATGTGTTAACTTACTTTTTAACATTTAAAATAGTGCCTCATTTATGTCCATGATGTCAGTAAGCACAAACAGCCAATGTATTGGCTCAAGTCTCTGTTACGTTTGACAGGGGTGAGACGAACGCAGAGGGACAGGCAAATCAGGTTTAATATCCGAAGGCAAAGAGAATGGTCAAAAAACAGGCTAGGGCTGGTATCTGAAATCACAACAAACACAAAGCATACAATATCTCAGGAACAGACAGAATTCGTAGTCTACAAACAAGTCCCAAGTCTAAACACGGAAAAGCCAAAAACTACCAGCAAAAGTACAAGAGGGTGAAACTAAAGACGAAGTCGGTATAAACGAGAAAAAAGGGTCATAACATGCAATCATAGGACATCTAGATAACCGCTCAGTATGTTCTTGATAGGGAAGAAATACCCCGCACCGAACCCTACTATAGCCCAGTCTTATATAGTGCCTAAGTAGGTCAATAATCGTCTGTTCAATAATCAGGAGACTGTGAGCACAGGTAGTAACGCGTGCGCTTGTCCTGAGTCATGTGATCTCCCGATGCAGTCTGGGAGATGGAGTCTGCATCAGAGTCCGCCTGAGGCGTGACAGTCAACAACCAATCAGCACTCAGTAGCAGTAATTATACTGCCCAAAACCCATTTGCTGTAGAAAAAAGGAAAGGTGAGTTTTCTTTGCTTTTCTTTAGTGAAATACATCCTTCTACTTTGGAAAATTAATGAAAAGTTCTGGGCCAGTGATTGGGAACTATTTTAACTTTTCGTTTTTAGCTGTTTAGCTCCATTCAACCTGATTTATTGAGGATTTTTGCTATTTTGCAGTCTTTTTTTTTATATAACAGGGAAAATAAGAAATGGCCAGACTCCTCATGAACTGGCTCTGGTAGTAACTGACTGGATGTCGGTTAGCAATAATGCCATTACTTAAATTATTTATTTTTTATCAGTTGTTTCATTTTCCTCATGTTTACTCTTAAAATAAATGTGAGATGGAAATAATAGAGTTTTCTTCTGTGCTGTGAAGTATTTCTGAATGAAAGACCATATTAAACATATTAGGGAGGGGCTCTGAGCCAGCTGAGTGTGGGTGTGGTGGGTAAGGACCAATGAAACATGATATTATTGATTGATATTTTTAATAAATTAATATTTGTAATCAAAACTCAGACATTTTTTAACTGGACCAATGACATTACATTTTGATCAAAGTTTATGGGAAAACGTTAATTTTATAAACACTATGAGATGATGAGTCAGAAATCTGAACTAACAACATAAAAAGGTTGATTTTAGGTTGATGTTTTTTGCAAACACTGAATATTTAAAAATCATATTTTTAATCTATTTTGTCTGTTTTAACTTGCTGGATCCTCATAAAGTTCAAAATACTTGCTGACGCACAAACACACACACATGCAGACACCCCATACCCTAAATTTTCTCTAAACCCATCCTGACATCTACATACCTCTTTGGCTCATGCAAACGGTTTTGGCTACAGCACATTTGTAACACTTCTCGATGGCGCTGCGTTCTAAAGCCTGGAACAGATCAGCCCTGTCACACACGTTTTCCTCCATTGCTGTGGGTTTTCCCCTGTGAGCAGCTCTGCACGTTGTGTGCTCGGTTGCGGCTCATGGCAGCTCGTAATGAGAGACCAGGGACCAGCGCTCCACTGCCTCTGCTACACATTATGACTTTCACCACAAAACATCTCCACACATACTCGTATACTCTCAGCCGCTCCAAAAATAATGCTAATAAATATGAGGTCATGGGTAGCTGTGTAAGTGTTTATAGAAGACGTGAATAGTAAAGAGAGTCTCTTAAGAACATACATAAAAGCATAAATAGTTATGTGAGTTTATATAGAAGACATGAAAATGCAGGAGACGCAAGAGGACGTGAAAGCACGAATAGTTCTCTGAGTTCCAATAGAAGAAATATGATGACATAAGAAGGCCATGCAGCTGTTTGTAGAAGACATATAAAAGCTTGAATAACTATGAGTGATCGATACAAAAATATATAGTATGACTCTTGAAGAACATGCAGTTGTTTTTAGGAGAAATGTAAAGCATGAATAGCTGTGTGTGTTCATGTAAAAGACATATAAAGGCTATGTGACTGGAATTACAGTACATAAATTAATGCTACTTGAGAGTAGTAAGCATTACTAAATTATGTTGTAAGTTATGTTGTAAGTAAATGGTAACTAATAATAAAAATAAAAACTAATATTATTTTAGGTTTTATTAGGTAGTAAATAATCATTACTAAGTGGTGAAATAATATTATAATTATAAACTAATGATAGTAACATTTTTTGAGATTTATTAAGTTGTTTATTTATGTGTTAATACTTCATAACTAAATCCACCATCCACCAAAACAAATCCACCATCATTTAGCCATTAACTAAAATCTCATGTTAACCTTTAGTAATTGTTTACTAAATGTAGGTAATAAACTTAAATACTTGATACAGATCACAGACAGTCAATCAGTAGGTGCTTTAATTGCACCTGGAGTATTCCTTCACTGCACGCTCAGGTGTTTCACTGTTCCAACTAATCAGTTTCAATCAAGATCTTAGAGTTAAGATCACCATAGCGGATAGAGAGAGAGTGTACAGTGTAATGCTCTGGTAAAGGCTAAGATCTGTGGACAGGTTCAGTGGTCTTCATGTAGATGCTTGCTTTTTCTGTTCTCTTCAAGAAGTAGATGTTTGCACATCTCAGTGTCATGTATGTAAAATTACATTTATAATTCTTTGTGAATGTTTTACTTAAGCATTATTAATAATTATGTTCTTTTATGACCCCTATTATAAATTTGTGTGTTCATATCTTTTAAGAAGCTTAAGAAGAAGAAGATAAATGTTTAATAAATATTGCATAACCAGTATATAATTGCTTTCAGAACATTAACTCACATCTCTGAAGTAAAAAAAAATAACTTTGAACTTTTAATATAAGTTAATGTAACAAGATTTTTTTCAATTTGGACATTTTCTGTTGGTCCATTCGTCAAAAAGGTTTGACACAACTTCAAGGGTAGCTTGCATTCTCAAATAATGTAAAAAAAAAGAATCATACATGGAGATAAGAGGATTTTTTTCTGATATACATACATTTATAATTTGTTGTGACATTATGTAATCATTTAGCAGGGCTTGGTACTCTCCTAGGTACCAGTAATTGATGTACTTTTATTGTAAACTGTTACCACGGTATGTAGAAGACATATGGAAGCATGAATAGCCACGTGAGCTCCTATATGAAGGCCATATGAGCGTTTATAGAAGACATACACTATATGGCTGAAAGTATGTGGATACCCCTCCTAATAATTATTGGATTTAGGTGTTTCAGCCATTGGCATTGCTAACAGGTCTATAAAATCAAGCACATGGCCATGCAATCTCCACAGAGAAACACTAGCAGTATAATGGGTCATGCTGAAGAGCTCAATCAAATATTTCTCTTGCTGCACACAAGTCTGAGATGCATATGCACAATGCCAAGTATTGACTGGGGTGGTGTAAAGCACACTGCCACTGGAGTGAGCAGAAACCTTCTCTTGAGTGATGAATCACACTTCACAATCTGGCAGTCTGATCAATGAATCTGGGTTTGGCAGATTTTGGGAGAATGCTACATACCATAATGCATATTGTGAACCACAGAGTTTGGTGGAGGAGGGATAATGGTCTGGGGCTGTTTTTCAGGGTTTGGGCTGGACCCCTCAGTTCCAGTGTGGGGAAATGCTGCAGCATACAAAAACATTTTAGACAATCCTCTGCTTCCAACTTTGTGGCAAAAGTTTGGGGAAGGCCCTTTTCTGTTTCAGCATGACTGGACACAAAGCAAGGTCAATAAAGGCATGGTTTGATGAGTTTGGTGTGGAGGAACCTCAGTGGCCTGCACAGAGCCCTGACCTCAACTCCATTAAATATCTTTAGGATAAAGTGGAACACTAATTACCGACCAGGCCTTCTTGTCCAACATCACTACCTAACCTCACAAATGCTCTTTTGACCAAATGCACAAATTCCCACAAACACACTGCAAAAAAGAGTGGAGGCTGGTATAGCTGTAATGAGGTGGGGCTTGGTCATATGATTTTGCAATGAGATGTCTAACAAGCTAATATGATGTGATGGTCAGGTGCCCACATTCTTTTGCCTATACAGTGTATGAAAAAACGAATAACTACAGGAGTTCCTATAAAAGAAACACGAAGGAATTATTTGCTGTCTGATGGTTTACAGAAGACTAATAAATGCATGAATAGCCTTGTGACTTATTATAGAAGAGGTATTAAAAGAATGAATCTGAATATTTATATAATAATTGAAAGAAAAACACTTTATGCTGTGAAGTTTCATTCAGACCACCTAGGCATTTAGACTCCTCTGAGCCCCTGTGTGCTTATATAAGGTCTTTTTAAAATTCTCTTTATAGAGAATCTCATACAGTAGATTTAGAAGAGTAAGGCTAAGATATTTGCATACAATATTTGCATACAGATCTATTGTGGAAGGTTTTTAAGGGAGAGGAAGACTGTAACTGCTTTATTCTAGTGTGAAATAAGTGATTACTATCTGCTACTGAATTATAAGGCCTTATAAAACTTGTAATTCCATCTAACTCATTTTGAGAGGTTATCAGATTTTTATGAGGATATAAAGTGATTGCGTATTTCAGTTTCTGATCCCTCAGTAGAAAGAGCGGCCGTGGAGAACCACTGGTGTGTGTGAGCAGCAGGATGGACAGGCGACTGATAGTTGGGTGGAAAGAAGTCCGACAATGCTATTAGTACTTGTGCCTTTACTATTAAGTCTCTGCTCTTTCAGGTTCTCTCTCTCGTTCCCTCTTGGCTGGCACTCGCCTACAAGGTTTAAGTTAAAACAATTAGGGAATACAGAGGTGTATGATTCCAGTGCCAGGAATGAGAGCGGCGTTGAAATTAATTACATTCTTCATCTTATCATACCTCATATCTTTCTTACAGCCCTTCTGTAATTATGAGTCTCTCTGTTACCGAGCTGATCCCCAAAGCCCCACGCTCCACTCTTCCTCTCCCTCCCTCCCTCTCTCCCTCTCTGTCTCTATGTCTCTCCCTCATTTCCCTTTCTTCTTCCCTCTTGCTATCTCTTTTACTTCTTAATGAGCAAGTGCTATTGTTGTGCCACAGATGTGGCTCGCATCGCCAAACTTTGTTGATGAAAACTATACATTGCATGAGCTACTGCTGTGGCATTTGAAAGGACACCTTTTTAAAAAAGTCTGCCTCTCTGCCTTCATATCATCCCCTGCCGTTCTTCCTTCCTTTACGCCAGCATGTGTTTTTCCAGTGTTTATTCAAACGGCTTGTGATTTGAAGAAACATTGCAATGTATTTTTTCTTTAACTTACTGTAAATGGTAGAAAGCATTTGAATGTGCAAATATGGCCACCAGAGACCACTGTGAACTTTTTACAGCACGCTGTGTTTGTCCTGGGCTTAATGGGGAATGACGGTTTGCAACCTTGGAACGGCAAACAGCCAGGGACAGATTCAGGTGGCGCAGGGTGAACTGGTGATAAAGCAGTGCTTAGGAGAGGGAGATGTGGAGGAAGATGAAGTCATTGATCTTAGCCTCTGAAATGTGGCTGACATGCGCCTCAAGGGAACCTGTGATGTTTTTGTTGGCGATTCCTTCCTTGGCTGAAACAAAAAATGAGCAGAGAACGAAAGAAAAAGGTCTTTCAGACAGCAATATGATTCACTTTCCTGTACTGTTTTTCTACAGCGCCAAGAAAACGTCCCCCAGAGACATTCTAGTGGTGCGTAGGTCTGCCTGCGCTTTTGTTTCTTTGCCCTCAGGCCTAGAAAACACCATGAGTGCCCCAGAGCTGCTAATGTTAAGCCCTGCCAGTCTTAATAGCGGTTCGCTAGCACAAGCCTGCCACACAGTGGAACTCCTCCATTTATCTTTTCAGAAGAATAAAAACTCATTCACGTTTAATGTATCTCCTGTGGTGGCCAGAGGTAGCAAGAATAGCTACGCTAATCACTTCTGCTCATTAAAAACATGATGCTCAGCAGCCACACCGAAACCAAAATAAGGCAGGAGCGCGACAGTGGCATGAGGAAAGATTAGAGCCTAACAGGCCAGATGGAATCAATACTTGATGAATGAACAGTGACGCTCTAATCAGACCTACAAAGCAGCGGAATAGAAAGAGCGAGGTGTTAGCAGAAGAAAGGAGGGAAAGCAAGAAAGACCCCGGGAAGAAACAAAGGCCATCCTGCCTTTCATTTGCTCTAATCACTAGTCATCTGGAACTTCAACAGCTTCTCATAATCAGTGGTGTGAACGGAGAGAGGAAAAGAGAGAAGCATGCAATGTAGCAGCTTGATACAGTAATAGCTATCCAGAGCTGGGGCTGATCCAGCACTATTTTGCAGTGCTGCTTCACACAATCTGCCTGTGACACTAAAGCGCTGAGAGGAAATAGAGCTAGATGGCGGGCTTCTGTTTGAGCCAGTCAAGAATATCAAAAGAATAGCTCTGTTAGGTCTGAGACCAACTGAGTCATTTCCTGAGCTTAATCACTCATCTGTAATCTTTCATTAGTGTCTGGCACTCAATCTGAGCACTTTGACAGCACAGTTGAGTAATGACTTACTTATGATATACGTGCTAGATGGTGATTGCAGCCATGCCTGTTTTGTAGACTTGGTATATTAATTCACTTATTAGCAGGAGCAGCTCTCCTTCTTGCCAAAGTCTCCATGTCTATTTAAAGCCTCCCTTGTGCATCTACACTTATTACACATCCTACATTAAAAATTGGTGCCTAAATGGTTCTTGGCAGTTTTAAGCAAAAAAACATTTACATCTTGTGAAGGTTTTAGATAGACCTTAAAAATGTTCTTCACATTCACGTTTATAAAAATGCCTCTTTAAGTCTTTTTCACAGTAGCTTTAAAATGCAGTTTCTACTTGTTTCGGATGCATTTTTTTCAAAGCTGTTGGAATATATTCTGACAGAACTGAAACTGGAAGCAAACTGGATTTCCTTTGTAAGTGAGCAAGCAGGTCATTCTTTCTAAAAATACTATTTTTATTGTGTCAGTGGTACAGTTTTTTATATGATGGCCATCTTTGTAGAGAGTGGAGTATTTTTACCATGGGGCATCTCTCTTTGCTACTTTTGCAGCCTCATTGCTCACTAGCAGCTCAACACATAGTCTCAACATTTCACACAGTGTCCTAGTTATTCTGATAACAGGGAAAATATTTCATTTAATTAAATTATTAAAAAATATCTGAGTTGATTTTCATTTTGCTAGACCATCTGAAGATCCCTGAGCACACCACAGATTTATGAAACTGGAAGCAAACTGAAGTTTCTTTGTCTTTGTAAGTAAGCGAGTCAATAGTCATAAAGTGTTTTAATTTTGTTTAAATAATGTTGTTTCCTTTTAGTAAGGCACTTTTTATCTCATCATGACCATCTTTGTGGAGAGGTGAGAACTGTGTTTACAGTAAGGGTTTCTCAGCATTTCCTTTCCACCCCCATTGCTCACTAGCACCTCAAGACAGAGCCATAACATTCCACACAGAAAGCCAACAGTAAATATTACCCATGAGTTATGAACGGAATTTTTGGTTGATTACGTTAAATAAAAACACCTATTTCCCCCTCGAGGGCCCGCAGAAAAAGCATTCATAAAAATCCACTGAAAAGTTCTTTAGGAAATCCAAAATAGTTTCTTCTATGGCATCACTTCAAAGAACTGTTTTTGGCACCTTTATTTTAAAGAGCAGTTTGGATCAGCATTTCTCTTTTTTTGAGTGCTTCGTACTTGTTCTCCTCTTTCTCCTGCTCCATCACCTTAATGGATTTATTGTGTAGGGACAGTGCCAAGCTTTCCCCCATTAGCTTCTCTATTTGCATCTGAAAAACTGTGGACTGGAAAAGTCTTTCACAGCACGCACATGAAAAGCTTCTCTGTAGAGACAGAAGAGAAGGAAAATGGAAGCGAGCAGCATGTGAATGAAGGTGAATAGAGGCTTGGATGTAGTTCAGTGTCATGCAAGTATATGTGTGTGTGTGCGTGTGCATGTGTGTGTGTGATGGCATATGTGTGTGCCTCTGTGCATGTGTGTCTGTGAAGGTTTGGGAGCATATGAGCTGCAGCTGATGTGTGGCAGTGTGTGTGAACAGAGGGTCGGCTGGTATGAGTCGAGCCTGAAGCTGCTAAACAGCCTGGCACTATTCAGGGCATACAGGCAGTTTGGCCAGATGGAATCTGCCAGCTTGTCTGTCTGTGACTGCCTGCTGCCCCCTACTCAGGCTAGTATGAGTGTAAATCTCAAATCACAACAGTTGAATTCAATGACAGTTCTTTAGGACATGACTCAGTTTATGTGAAGTCTCAAACATCGTTTTGATTTGATTACGGTTCTTTAGTAAAATATTCAGTGCAGAATCAAATCTCAAGTTACATAATGAGTTGATTCAATTTGATGATTCAGAATTATCTTTAAATATGAAGTGAATGCACTAGAAGATCTATTTACACAGTTATTGCCTATAAGCAATGAAAGAATACTCCAAGTGTTCTTTTTTTTGGATTTTGACATTTGAAAATAGCCAGTCAATGTTATTTTGGCTAAAACAAGTGTATGCTTTGTTAAATATTATTATAATTTAACTATTACAATTGAAAACATACCTCTTTCAGACTGACATTTTACATCCATACTGTCTGTCTTTTAGTGATGTCAGAGTGATGAACATACATTGAATCTTTGTACTGGTTCTTTTCATTAAATCAGTCAAACTGATTCACTGTCCAACTGAACTCAAAGCATTCTGTGTTCTATGTAGCACAAAAAGTTTTCTGCTGTTGTTACAATGTCAAGTTTGCAACAATAGAAGAACCCTTCTTGGTGCTATATAGAACTCTTTTCAAAAAAGGTTCTAAATAGAACCATCTGCAACACATTCTCCATCCGTGTGAAGAACCATTTCACCATGTAAAGAACCCATCAATCCTCCAAAGTGTTGTTTGAGTGTTCATGGTTCCATATAGCAAACCTTTGAAGAACCATCTTTTGAAGAGTGTCGTAATAATCACTCAGTTTAACCTGTAAAATACACATAAGAACATTAAGAACAGCCTTGCTGAATCCACTTTATGTGTGTAGACTGTATCCGTGCTGTTTTTTCTGTGGTGGGTTTGTGTCAGACTCACTGATAATAAACCAGTTTAGCAAATTGAATTAAAACAACTTCCTATCACTAGCACGAGTCTGTCTGTCTTTCTGTCTGTCTGTCACCTTCTCCACCGGCATCTGTTACCTTTTGCAGCAGCTGCCGCTCTCATCTTTCCTGTTGCCAGTTTAGATTTTCTCTTTCTCGCCCTCACTGTATATTTTATTCCCTTCATCCATACCATATCTGTCTCTGCTTCCGGCTCCATCTATATGTGTCACTCCAGAATTTCCCACACTTGCAGTCCCACCCCCCCCCCCCCCCCCCCCCTCTCTCTCTCTCTCTCTCTCTCTCTCTCTCTCTCTCTCTCAACTCGCTCATGAATTTGTTATACAGAACAGATCTTCGTGCGTGTCTGAGAGTGAGAGGGAGAGAAAGAGAGATAGTACACAAACACACACTACTTGGCACACACTTATGAAACACACACACACACACGCACACACACACACACTATGTTGTATACTTACATATACACATACACTCATACACATTGATTGCATGTATGTATGTCTGAATGATTGTACACAGTCATACAGTGTGCTGCTGAGAGTTTGCCCATATTTTCTAAAACTCTGCCTTCCTGTTATGAAGACTTCACTTCTGGCTGTGCTGAAAATTGTTGTGCACACACCAGTTACTGTAACCTGTGTACAATCATTCAGATACATGTGTACATACAAGCAGTGTGTGTGTGTGTGTGTGTGTGTGTGTGTGTGTGTGTGTGTGTGTGTGTGTGTGTGTGTGCAAGTAGTGTGTGTGTAGGTACAAGTCATGTATGTTTGCATGTCCACATGTTTCAAAATATGTCACTTTAAATGCCTCCTGAAAGAGACTGTTCAGAGGCTGCTATTCACACCACTTCCTTTGATATCCTCCCTTCTGTGTCACTCTCTCTGTTTGTTTAATATAATGCATGTTTTCCCATGAAGTATACTTATATTATTTCATTTCCTCTGTCTCTCTCTCTCTCTCTCTCTCTCTCTCTCTCTCTCTCTCTCACTGACTCACTCATTTCTTTCTCTAACTTGCTGGCTGTCTCTCTCTGTCTTATTATTTTTCTCTCTCCCACTCTTTTGTCTCTCTCCTTCTCTCTTATTCTCATTGTCTCAACCATGTTCAGTCTTTCTCTCTGTCAGTCTTTCTGTCTCTCACATTTTCCCTATATCTGTATCTCTCTCTCTCTCTCTCTCTCTCTCTCTCTCTGTATCTCACTGTCTCTGTTTCTCACTCTTTTGTTCTCTATTTGTAGATTTCTGACCCTCTCTCTCTCTCTCTCTCTCTCTCTCTCTCTCTCTCTCTCTCTCTCTCTCTCTCTCTCTCTCTCTCTCTCGCCTAAGGCCTTGACTTTCATCGGTGTGTGCTGAATTGCTACCTGTTGCCATGCCAACGCTGTAATTTTTGTGTATGCAGTGTGCTGTAGAATGGAGTGAACCTCCGCTCGTTCTCTCAGTGGGCCTGTATCTGCCCTCACCTGTGCTGAAGTACAGTGTGCGCCTAATGACTCAGGCCTTTTAATATTCACCCTGCTCCTATCTTCATCATCGGCATCATCATCTCCATAGCCCACTCTTTCTATATATAAACACAACCTTATCTGCTCACCCTTCTGCGCAGGAACAATGCTGTCTTTCCTTTTTTTCTCATTGTTCTTATTCATGAGTTAATACCTTGTGTGTGTGTGTGTGTGTGTGTGTGTGTGTGTGTGTGTGTGTGTGTGCGTGTGTGTGTGCGTGTGTGTGTGTGTGTATGTGTGTGTGTGTGTGTGTGTGTGCACATGTGTGTTTTAGGTCCCCTCGGTGTGAAGTAAATGGATTTGAAAGTGTGTAGGTGTGCTTGTGTGTGTTCACAGCTCATTAGGTTCTCTGTGTTATTTTTGTTTCTTGCTCATGCATGCATGCCTACCAGTGGTGAACCATGACATTAAAGCAAGGCCTGCAGTTCCAGACCTAACTGTCAAAAACGAGGAAAAAAAACACCTACATACTATGTTAATATCTGCTAGTGTCTCTATGGCATTCTTGGACAATCTAGATTAAAGATAGACATTCAAAGCTTGTAACAGACATTCCATGTTTTGTCTGAAGCTTGTACCAGACAAATTAGCATATATTTTACATATGTTTTACAGTGACCCTCTTACTGAGGTCCTAGCATAGAATAGAGATTATGCCATTTTCCATTGCTGACTTCAGACTGAAACACTTTGGTCAGAAATACTCAGTCAGTGATCTATCTGGGATTTCCAAAAGGCCTAGAGTTATTTCAGAATAAACTGGTCCCACCATTGGTAACCAATGGTTGATTGGTTGATTCCACCGTCAGTACCTAATTATTAGTAATTAATCTGATATGCTAAGCCTTCAGTTCAATACCTGAAGCCCTAACAAATGTCAGAGAGAACTATATCTACATAGACATTATTTTGGCAAAAAAATCAGATTTAATTTTCCATTGGGCATTTTAAGATTTTACTCTTTTTGTTTACAACAGCAACACTTTCAGAGTTTAAATACAACAAAACGAAGATTGTAGAAAATAAAAATGAACACATATTACAGACGTGTATTATTTTATTTCACAGAAATCATCAGAAGTCAAGAAGGCCCTGAGGGTTCATCACTGATGACTACGCACACACACACACATACACAGACACACATTCCCACACACAGAGAATCAAGCTGCTTTTAGGGGTTATGCCTCAGTGATTAATGGTGCCGGTTGTTACCTGAGGGCCACATTGTGAGACTGAGGCACGTGTGTAATGAGATGGCACAAATCTGCCTGCCTCTTCTCAGGATTAATTGTTTCCTCCATCCACTCATCATCTCCATCTGCCTATGTGTGTGCATGTGTGCATATGTGTGTGTGTGTGTTACATAGTAGCATCCTAAGACTCCATCCCTCATCTCTCTCTCTCTCTCTCTCTCTCTTCTCTATCTCACACTCCAACTGACCTGTCCATTCTCCGCCCATAAATGTGTTCCTTTTTAGCCAAAAAACTATGTAACACACAACTCAATTTTTTAAGACAAATTACACTTTGTAACACACAATTCAAACTTTGTAACACACAATTCAAACTTTGTAACACACAGTTCAAACTTGGTAACACACAATTCAGACTCTGTCAGAACAAATTATTCAACCTACAGTGTTTGTTTAGATTAACTACATAATGTTGAGTTTTCAGTTTAAAATGATGCCCTACTGAGCTGCAGTACATGACAAATCTACATTACAGTATAAAAACTACATCTGATTGATTATAAGTGTGACCTCCCACATACATACAGAATCATTTGAAAATAATGTACATTCTTTCTGTCTCTCGTTCTCTCTCTTTCTCCATTTTTTCAGTCTGTGTTTCTCTTTCTCTCACTCATTTCAGTGTTGTGGCAGTACTGTATTTAGTGGTATTACAGTATTCTCAAAGCCTCATCAAAATGACAGCCTTAAAATATATTAAGTAGTTCAAAAAGGCCAATTTCACTTCCATTTTATAAAAGAAAAGTTCCCCCACTCTCTCAAAATCTCTCTCTCTGCTGGAGTCTGTAGAGAGTGAGACATGTCACAAGTGGAGTTGGTTCGTATGCTGCTAGTGAAACACTGGCACTGCTGTGTTACACAGTGCAGACACATATTAATTGGGTCACTGAAATCTAGTCAAAAGGACTCGCGAGCGAGGGGTGAGAAAAGAGAGAGATAAGAGGATGTTGAAGTGAGAGTTTAATCATGTGTGAGAAATGTGGTGGACTAATAAAGAACACGTTCTAGTGGATTTAATTACACATGCATTGGTGGGGGTCAAGTGGAGTGAAGAAGGAGAAAGGACAAAGAACAGATTAGGACTAACGTTTTAATGAAGGATTAGTGTAAAAAGTCAAGGGAGAGACTAAAGTGGACGTACGCAGTGAAGAAACAAAAACGTGTGTGTGCGTGTTTACAACAGGAGCGTTTGAGCATGCTTAACTAAAATGAGCATATTTTCCCTCTATTTCCCCAAACTGCCTGTGCCCTGCCTCTCTTCATTATTCATGGCCTTTAATTATCAATGTCCCTCACATCCACAGCCCCCTGTGTCCCTCCTTCCTCTCCTCTTGCTCTTCCTCTTTTTTATTAAAGGCAGTGCAGTAAAGGAGTGAGAGCGCTCTGTGTTTTTCCCTCCTCCTCTGCTTTCTACTCTTTATCAGCTTTTATCTCAGTTGCTCGGTGCAGTCTCACCTCTGCTGTCACTAGTGTTCCACATACACAGCTCTGTGTTTGTGTGTGTGTGTGGGTGTGGGTGTGTGTGTGAACACACAGTCCTGTTAGGGGTGTAAATCTGTGACCTTACAACAGTTCAGTTATGATTTTTAAGGGGATGATGTAATGAATGATGAAATCTTACAATGTTTTGATTTGATTCAGCGCTGATATTTTGGTATGAATCAGAATTATTTTAGAGGAAATATTTACAGAACTAGAACATAATACTAACAACAATACACCATTTTTGGACTTACAATACTCTTTCATTCAGTTAACAGCCCTGAATTGCAAGTTGTTCATTTTCAGTGTTAGTAAAACACATATATATATATATATATATATATATATATATATATATATATATATATATATATATATATATATATATATATATATATATATATATATATATATATATATATGCGTCAGGGTTGCGTGGGGGGGGGGGGGCGCGCGCTGGAGCCTATCTCAGCAGTCTTCAGGCAGAAGGCAGGATACACCCTGGACAGGTCACCAGTCCATCGCAGGGCAGACAGACTGCCTGACTACATGTCTTTGGACTGTGGGAGGAAACCGGAGAACCCGGAGGAAACCCACGCAGACACGGGGAGAACATGCAAACTCCACACAAACGAACCCAGGCGACAGCGCTACCCACCACGTCACCGTATATATACACTGCTCAAAAAAATAAAGGGAACACTCAAATAACACATCCTAGATCGGAGTGAATGAAATATTGTCATTGAATACTTTGTTCTGTACAAAGTTGAATGTGCTGACAACAAAATCACACAAAAATCATCAATGGAAATCAAATTTCTTAACCAATCGAGGCCTGGATTTGGAGTCACACACAAAATTAAAGTGGAAAAACACACGACAGGCTGATCCAACTTTGATGTAATGTCCTTAAAAAAAGTCAAAATGAGGCTCAGTATTGTGTGTGGCCTCCACGTGCCTGTATGACCTCCCTACAACGCCTGGGCATGCTCCTGAAGAAGTGGTGGATGGTCTCCTGAGGGATCTCCTCCCAGACCTGGACTAAAGCATCCGCCAACTCCTGGAGAGTTTGTGGTTCAGCGTGGCGTTGGTGGATGAAGCGAGACATGATGTCCCAGATGTGTTCAATCGGACTCAGGTCTGGGGAACGGGCAGGCTGGTCCATAGCTTCAATGCCTTCATCTTGCAGGAACTGCTGACACACTCCAGCCACATGAGGTCTAGCATTGTCCTGCATTAGGAGGAACCCAGGGCCAACCGCACCAGCATATGGTCTCACAAGGGGTCTGAGGATCTCATCTCTGTACCTAATGGCAGTCAGGCTACCTTTGGCGAGCACAAGGAGGGCTGTGCGGCCCTCCAAAGAAATGCCACCCCACACCATTACTGACCCACTGCCAAACCGGTCATGCTGAAGGATGTTGCAGGCAGCAGATCGCTCTCCACGGCGTCTCCAGACTCCGTCACGTCTGTCACATGTGCTCAGTGTGAACCTGCTTTCATCTGTGAAGAGCACAGGGCGCCAGTGGCGAATTTGCCAATCCTGGTGTTCTCTGGCAAATGTAGGTTGTAGAGTCCGTCTCATGCTACCACGAGTGTGAAAGCACCACCAACATTCAAAAGTGACCAAAACATCAGCCAGAAAGCATAGGTACTGAGAAGTGGTCTGTGATCCCCACCTGCAGAACCACTCCTTTATTGAGTGTGTCTTGCTAATCGCCAATGATTTCCACCTGTTGTCTGTTCCATTTGCACAACAGCAGTGAAATTGATTGTCAATCAGTGTTGCTTCCTAAGTGGACAGTTTAATTTTACAGAAGTTTGATTTACTTGGAGTTATATTGTGTTGTTTAAGTGTTCCCTTTATTTTTTTGAGCAGTGTATATTTCCAAAAGCATTCACTCACCCATCCATATCATTGAATTCAGGTGTTCCAATCACTTCCATGGCCACAGATGAATAAAACCAAGCACTTCAGCACGCAGACTGCTTCTACAAACATCTGTGAAAGAATGGGTCGCTCTCAGGAGTTCAGTGAATTCCAACGTGGTTCCGTGAAAGTCCAGTAGTGAAATTTCCTCACTACTAAATATTCCACAGTCAACTGTCAGTGGTATTATAACAAAGTGGAAGCGATTGGGAATGACAGCAAAATGTAAATGTAAATGTAAAATGACAGAGCGGGGTCAGTGGATGCTGAAGTGCATAGTGCACAGAGGTCACCAACTTTCTGCAGAGTCAATCGCTACAGACTTCATGTGGCCTTCAGATTAGCTCAAGAAATTCGTAGGGAGCTTCATGGAATGGGTTTCCATGGCTGAGCAGCTGCATCCAAGCCTTACATCTCCAAGCGCAATGCAAAGCTTTGAATGCAGTTGTGTAAAGCACCACCACAAGACTCTGGAGCAGTGGAGACATGTTCACTACAGTGATGAATCATGCTTCTCTGGAAATCCAATGGATGAGTCTGGGTTTGGCGGTTGCCAGGAGAACGGTACTTGTCTGACTGCATTGTGCCAAGTGTAAAGTTTGGTGCCGAGGGAATTATGGTGTGGGGTTGTTTTTCAAGAGTTGGGCTCGGCCCCTTAGTTCCAGTGAAAGGAACTCTTAATGCTTCAGCAGACCAAGAGACAATTTCATGCTCCCAACTTTATGGGAACAGTTTGGGAATGGCTCCTTCCTGTTCCAACATGACTGCGCACTAGTGTACAAAGCAAGGTCCATAAAGACATTGATGAGGACGTTTGGTGTGGAAGAACTTGACTGGCCTGCACAGTCCTGACCCCAACGTAATAGAACACCTTTGGGATGAATTAGAGCGGAGACTGTGAGCCAGGCCTTCTCATCCAAAATCAGTGTGTGACCTCACAAATGCTTATCTGGAAGAATGGTCAAAAATTCCCATAAACACATTCCTAAACCTTGAGGAAAGCCTTCCCATAAGATTTGTAGCTGTTATAGCTACAATGGGTGGGCCGACATCATTTTAAACCCTATGGATTAAGAATGGGATGTCACTCAATTTCATATGTGTGTGAAGGCAGACAAGGCAATACTTTTGGCAATATAGTGTATATATTAATATATTTTAATATAATAATCCACCCTTTACCTTTTTGCAGCCTGTATTCTTTTCAGGAGACTTGCTTTCAGTTTTTTCAATAAATCTGCAAGGGTGTTTTCCACACCTACCAAGTTCAGTCTTAGAAGTTGTTTGCATTTTCTGCCTTTCACATTCCACATAATGCAGATTACAAATTTAGATTCATCAGTCTGTAAAACCTTCCAGCACTTTTTTTATTAGTAACAGCTTCTGAACAGCTTCACATCCTTTCAGACTCAGTGTTGTCTTCTGAACTGTGAACTGTGTGTGTGTGTGTAAGTATGCAGTCTCTACATACACTATATGCTTTGAATAAGGATGTGTGTGTGCATGTGCAAGTCTACACCCATCCATACATGCACTTCTGTGCTGCACTGTGGCTATTCACATGAAAACACAATCTCCAACATACTCTAGTGCACCTCTCCAAACCTGTAGCATTGTGATCCAATAAAATAGCATAATCTGTCATTCTTTTGCTCTCGCTCACGAACTCCAGACCGCTCTAATAATACATGAGAATTGTTCAAACAGACAAGCCACTCTGAGCACACTCAGAGTCTTGCATCATAGCTGGATGCTCTGCATGCGGGCTGTGTCTTTCATTTCCACTCACTGCCTCTCTCTCTTCTGCTACAGTACACAGCCTAACGTTTGACTCCACTGGGTCAAACTGCATTGAGCCAGAGTTCACTAGCCAGTGTTGACCTGTTAAAACCCAGTTCCTTTGGGTTATGCAAAGAACTCCAGTGGACTAGTACTGTGGTTCCCAAACCAAATGACACTGAAGATACGTCAGAATTAAAAAATCTTCATTTAATTTAATTTAATCAGTCAGCAACAAAATTACACAGGTTCTTCCCCAGTATGGGTGACACAAATAGCTCTAATAGTTCTGTATTTTACTCTGTTTAATCATAAAAGGTTGTATTAGAGAAGAAAGTGTTTCACTCTGGCCCCCTCTGAGCTCTGCATACTGAAGAGAAATGAATAACAATAACATTTTAAAAAATAAAAGAGGTTTTGTGGAATAGTTTGATATATGTCATGTATTTATTAAATAACCTTTGGGAATGCACACACACACACACACACACACACACACACATATATATATATATATATATATATATATATATATAGTATACATGTATACTATATACATACATTTTTAAGCATTTTTTTCTGATTAATACTTTTTTATTTTTGAACAGTGTAGAATAAACAATACAAAATACAAATATAACAAAACAACATCCCTCTTTGTTTACACAAGTATGTACAAATAATACCCTTCCACTTCATTTTTTCCAAAAAAAATAATAATAATAAATTAAAACAAAATAAATAAATTCTGGTCTGGTTATGGACATTCACATGTCCATTCCACAAATTGTCTTCTGCAATGGACCCTGTGTTCTAATAATCAGAAAATATACAGATATATGCCATCTAAAAGCATCAATATCCATATTCTTCTCACATTAATAAAGAATGGAACAAATATATACATATAATAAATACATATACACGTATATATATACAGATGCATATATATCCACAAAGATATATTAATACCCTTACCTAAAATAGCTATTCATTCAGTCCATGCCTTCTTTTAAACATAACATATACACAAATACCCTGTGCGTCTCTCCACTGGTTAACTGCCTGAATCATTCAGGAAGGTTAAGTATTTACCCCATTTCTTCCCATAATCAATCAATCCACCAAACTGTTTATAAGACATCTTTTCAAAAGCAGTCACCCTAGCCATCTCCTCTTCCCACTCCCTGACTGGTGGGATTCCCCCATGCTTCCATCTCCTGAGCAGTATTTGCCGACCCACCATGATACTTGTTTGTATCCAACTTCTAGTGTTTTTATCTACCCCTGATAAAACTGATTCGTCTCCCAAAACAAATAACCCAGGACTAAATAAAATTTGGATGTCTAACACTTCAGAAAGTACATCATGTATCATGGTCCAAAAATCTTGTACTTTATCACAAGACCACAGACAGTGTAACAAATGACCTTTGATTTGACTTCAGAATTACATCTCCAACAAGTCGATGTGTCTTTTAACCCTAACCTAAACAATCTGGAGGGAGTCCAATAAAAACGGTGTATAATTTTATACTGAATAAGCCGTACCTTTGCATCTCTGGACATTACTTTAATATTTCCACATATCCTATCCCACTCTTCATCTCCCAATATTTGATTCAAATCCATTTCCCATATCTTTTTGAGAACTAGTAAAGAGTTTCTACCCAGGTTTTGAATCATCATCGAGTAATACACTGAAGTTTCATGACCTTTTCCATAGCTCTTTACTATAGTGTCTAGAAAGTCTGCAGATTGGGGGGCTATTGGATCAGATTTAAAAATCCTAAATAATAGATGACGTAGTTGTAGATATCTAAAGAACTGAGATCTTGAAATTCCAAATTGTTGCACCAGGTCTTCAAAGGATTTCAGAACACCGTTATGATAGAGATCACCCAGTATTTAAATTCCCTTTTCTATCCATTCTTTCCAGCAAAATGAGGATTTACCAATACATAGCTTAGGATTCAACCAAATACTCGAAGAAACATTTAAATATGGGTCCATTCCAAACATTCGTGAAACTTTAATCAATTACTGGGTGTGCTTTCCCTTCTTAGTTAAATTGGTAAAAATACTCTGCATGGGTAAAACTGGGGCCATGACAGACTGCTCAATACAAAACCATGGAGAGGCCCTTTCAGGAGGAAGTGACCAATGGAGCAAATGTCTAAGATTAAAAGCATAATAGTAAAACAATATATTGGGGAGTCCAAGTCCAGCCCACCTTTATCCTTTGGTCTTTGTAGCTTACTATGATGTAATCGCGGTCGTTTACCATTCCACATATATATCTGAAGATGTGATTACCTGATTTAATCGATTAGCTGAGATTTTAGAAATTATTTTAACATCAGTCTGAATTAATGAAATCGGGCGATAATTTTTACATTCACAGGGGTCTTTACCCTTTTTTGGAACCAAAGTTATCAATGCCTGCCTCATTGTTTTTGGTAACTGGCCCCTTTCTATGGCCTCTGTGTACAATTCTAACAAATATGGAGCCAATTCTGATGAAGTCTTGAAAAACTCAGCATTAAAACCATCAGGCCCTGGGGCCTTACCCGCTGGAAGATCCTTAATCACGTCTATAGTTTCCTCTACAGTTATATCAGAGTCAAGATATTCTTTCTGGTCCTCCAACAATTTAGGAAGCCCTAGAGGTTCTAGGAAGTAACACATTTCCTCTTCTGTGGCGGTAGATACAGAGCTATAAAGATCTATATAAAATTCTTTAAAGGTCTTATTAATCTCCACATTTGCTAATACAATATCCCTGGAAGAGGATCTGACTGCTGAGATAGCAGCAGGTATTTCTTTCTGTTTTATATATCTAGCAAGTAACTTCCCTGCCTTATCTCCCGACTCAAAATAAGTATGTCTTGCCCTAAATAAGTTAAACTCCACCTTTTGGGACAGAATAGCATTACATTGACATTTTAATTTAGTCAATTCACGAAACCCCTCATTAGAAATTTGTCGTTTCTGCTCTTCTTCCCCACGTTTAATTTTATCCTGTAAATCTAACAATTCTTTTCAAACTCTTTTATCCTCTTACTGAATGAGGTATATTGAATAATACACCCCCTGAGGACTGCCTTCAGGGCTTCCCATGCTACCCCTCTAGACGAGACTGAGGACCAGTTAGTTTCAAAATACTCTTTTAGCTCATCCCTCAACCATTCTACATTATGGGGTTCCTGTAGAATCGATGTGTTTAGTCTCCATCGACAGGACCACCGCCTTTCGTGCTGAGATAACAAATCCAGACTCACCATAGCATGGTCAGATATTATAATATTCCCTATTGAGCAACTTGCAATTTACCTTCTAGATCTACAAAAAAAGCTGGATTGTCATCGTTGGGGGTATAAATATTAGCTAAAATAATTTTTTGTCCCTGTATTTCAGCCAAGACAATAATAATTCTCCCTAGATCATCCTTAATTTGTTTAATACACTTAAATTGTAAATGTCTATTGACCAATATAATGACTCCTTTGCTTTTACTAGACCCCTGACTGCAAAACACATGACTAAACATGCTCGAGCAAAGTTTTTAGACTCTTCTAATGAAATATGCGTTTCTTGTAGAAACACCACATCATAGTTATAACCCCGAAAGCTATTCAAAACTTTCCTTCTCTTAATTGGATTCCCAGGCCATTAACATTCCAAGTGGAGAGACGCAATGAACTTCAAACAGGCGACATAGGTAAAGTATTACCAACCAATGACCAGACCCAAAATATCCGTTCAACAAATAGCACTGATAACAATTCCCAATGATCTCCCCACAAGCTACTCCCAAATGAAACTGTGCACCTAAACCCGAACTTTGCACAGTGAAATACCCCCCTGGTACTAATCCACGGAAACCCGACGGTCCATGAGGCATTTATGAGGTTCCGCCAAACCGTCCCGCCCACTCTGCTAAACATTCAACTTCCACAACCCAAGTACCTATTAATAAAATTATATATAGAATAAATAATTAATAAAAAAATGGCAACAGTTGCTAAGCATGAAAACGGGGATTCACAAATAAAAACCATACTGTCCATTACGGCTACGTGAAAATGAGCCTCCATCCCCGTCTTCTCCACCAGCACTTACTCCATAGCGTTGGCGAACGCCAGAGCCTTCTTAGGACAGTCAAAAGGACAGTCACCCTCTTTCGTTTCGATTTTCAGCTTGGCTGGATACAGCAGTCGGAATCTCACCTCCCGTTCAAATCCTCTGAATTTGTCCCGTTTCATCTGCGTGGCCTTGGAGTAGTCGGGGAGCAGCATAATGTTGTTGTTTTCCCAACACAGCTTGCCTTTATCCTTGGCCGCTCGTAGCACCTTCTCCGTGTCTGAGCACCGCAAACATCTCGCTAGCAAGTGTCTGGGTCTGTCTCCCGCTGTGGGCCGAGGACCCGAGACCCTGTGAGCCCGTTCAATTTCACATTTCTTCTCCATCTCAAGTAGTTGTAGAATCAACTCCTCCACGAGTTTCACCGCATCTGCTCCTTCCTTGCCTTCGGGAACTCCGATCAAGCGAAGGTTGTTGCGCCTCGAGCGGCTCTCCGTGTCCTCCAGTTTCTCCCAGAGCAGACTAACGTCAGTCTTCCTAGCCGGCGGCTCTGCCTCTGTCTTTCTCGGCCGATTCGAGGAATTCCACCCGTTTCTCGACCTCCTCGATCCGCGTAATCAGAGCAGAAAGTTTTGCTTCCACCGAGGAAGTGGAGCGACGTATTTCTTCCAGAGCCTCCAGGTCGCTAGAAATCTTGGTTAACGCTGCAAAAATGTTTCTGATATATTGCCTGAGGTGGTGCGAGTGTGGCGCCCCTTGCATTTCAGGTGCGTCTCCGCCATCTTGATCTGCGGCAGTTTCTTGGCCATGAGAAACGAGATGTCGTTTTATCTCCACAGGCCGCCGACTTCAGATTTCTCGACATCTTTAGGCCCTCGCTAATATTATCTGCCAAAACCGAACACAAAACTTAGAGGTTGTGAATAATAAAAGGATAAATTAGAGCAGAGCAGCGCGGAGCTCACTACTCAGTGAACTTCACCCGCATCGCACCACGTGACACTCACTTTTCAGGCAATTTTTAAGTTAAACATAGTAAATGAACATCTGACATTTTTAAAAGTCTTTAAAAAGTTACAAAAGGACATAAATGGAGATTTTATATGACTAAAAATGTAACTAATATAATGTACTAGCAAAAGAGTAATGCCACATTTTAAAAAGATTATAAGAAACTATGAGTACTTTTTTTCTGAAAACAGCAAAAATGTTTAAAATAAATGTATAAAGGTAATGTCATAATGGGCTGTCATCCACTCACATACTTTCCATGTTGCTTATACAGTCACTGGTTGTTGTTTACAGGCTATATATAATTTGTCGAACTCTGTGTGTTCATGATACATGCAGTCGTTCAGTGTTCTAGAAGGAATGACGATGAGAGTTGGAAAGAACTGAATTACATTTACTACTGCAGCATGCAGTAATGGATCTGTAATCTATAACACATACAATGGGACTGAAAGATTGCATTGCCATGAGACTCAGCAAACATTCCTCATCAAAGAAAGGAAAAAATTCAATGTATGCTTTAATATTTTAAGACTACAGAGAGGTATGAAAATCATTATATTGATAAAAAATAACTTTGTATATAAAAATGTGTGAAAACAGAGGTGTACAATGGTAATGGCTTCATCTTCTCTCATTGTATGCATTGCAGATTTGAAGTTCCATTACTGCATGCTGTTGCCAATAGCAACAATTATGTTTAATCATTTTTTATAAAATGATTAGCTCTTAAACTGCTTTCATCTATGTAACGTCCCATAGTTCAAACACTTCCTACAATGCTTTAATATTTTGCAAAGTAGTTGTGTATACATATTGTACATTATTTGAGATATTTGAGAGGGCTTCAGAAAGCAGGCTTCAGTTTGATGTGTATATGTGAAGTAAGTGCAGACTGGAACAGAATGGCATATAAGCAGAACAAAGTATACCTTGTTACTCATAATGTCCTCTTTCATAGAAATAGAAAAAAGGACTTATTTTGTGCAAAGCCAAACACTGAAAGGAAGTAATGTTTGCCATATGGCAACACTGTGCAGAAATGAGTTGGTCCTCTGACATGGTTAGCTCTCCTATCTGTGCTGATGTGTTTATGTTAATGGGCTTTAATGAGTGGAGTGCAGTTATGGTGTACCTATTGCATTAGCTTCCTGCAGTACTAATGTGCTAGCATGTCACCCAGGACCCAGGACTTAGGTGAGGAAATTAAGCCTATCATCATGCGGTGCACAGTTGGCCACACTCATAGCTGTCCTCACTTGATTTCCCTCTCCTCATTCTCTCTCGGTCTTCTTATTTTATACAGCAGATGGTGTGTGCTGTTCCTCTACTCTCTAAGCTTCACCACCACAGAAATGTTTTGGAGTCAAGAGCTGTAGTTATGACAGACACTGATTTATATGATCAGTAATTAAAGTCCTTTGGCATTCCAACTGTGACTGCTAAATATTCTTGTATAAATTTGCTTTTTTATTACCCATCATAGAAATCATAGTAATGTATTTGTGAATGAATAACTCCTTAAGCAATGATATTAGCCTCCGAAAAGTGCTATTGAGTTACATAACTCTTTGGCTCATTTATATACACTGATACAAAGTGGGACGCTGGCTACATAGATACTTCATAAAACATGCATAAGCATTAAATAACATTTAAAAAGCAATATTTGGGTGTTTATAAACAGCTTTTGGCAGTATTTGCAGTATGCAGTAATTGACATTGTACTGAAATAAGAGCCATTATACTAAAAATTATACATTTGTTCTTCTTATTACATTGTTGTAAGCACCATATATTAGTTCTGTGTACAATATGTCTGTTAAGGAGGGCTGTGTGGCAGCAGTAATGAACAGCTAACTCAGTTACTAAATCATTTTTCATGTCTGAATGCCTGTTCATGAAAATAATATAACACAATATTTATCACCACTTTTAATGCAATAAAACCACGTTGGCCTACCTTTGTACTTCAACTTAAGTCATAATATAGAGACGTCTACTTTTACTCAGGTAATATTTTATCTAGGGTATCTTTACTTTCAGTGAAGTACAGGATTTTTGATTTTAGCCCAACACCTGTCTATATGATAAAATATGTATGCAAATGTTCTTTGAGTTCCTGCATCTAAATCATTGAAATAACTGATATGTGATGTTTTTAACTAACTATTTTGCATTAAAATGCCAGTGCCTGCAAGTAGAGGGGTACTCAGTAAAAGGCCAAAAGCTTGTCTCAAAACTGTCATAAAACAATGCCTAAAACAATGCCTCAGGCATCAGACAGTGAATTCACAATTATTTCATGTAATAACTTTGGGTGATGTAGTTTTTAGAGGCATTAAACTCTTGAAATCTCTTGTTCTTTTCACCACCACTGCGACTCTGACTCTACACTGTGTGCACAATTATTAGGCAAGTGAGTATTTTGACCATATTATAATTTTTAGGCATATTTTCTAACTCCAAGCTGGATAAACTTGAATGCTTAATGGATTTAAGCATAGCAGGTGATGTGTATCTGTGTAATGAGGGAGGGTGTGGCCTAAGGAGGTCAACACCCTATATCAAGGTGTGCATAATTATTAGGCAGCTTTTTTCTTTAGGCAAAAGGAGCCAAAAAAGAGATTGAACTGACTCTGAAAAGTAAAAAATTACCAAAAGTCTCTCAGAGACAAACTCTTGAAATTGCTAAGATATTGGGGCGTGATCACAGAACCATCAAACATTTTGTTGCAAATAGTCAACAGGGTCGCAAGAAACGTGCTGAGAAAAAAAGACGCAAAATTACTGCCAAGGATTTGAGAAGAATCCAGCGTGAAGCTACCAGGAACCCATTATCTTCCAGTTCTGTCATATTCCAGAACTGCAACCTACCTGGAGTATCAAGAAGCACAAGATGTTCAGCGCTCAGAGACGTGGCCAAGGTAAGGAAGGCTGAAACCCAACCACCACTGAACAAGACACATAAGCTGAAGCGTCTAGACTGGTCCAAGAGGAATCTGAAGACAGATTTTTCAAAGGTTTTATGGACTGATTAAATGAGAGTGACTCTTGATGGACCAGATGGATGGGCCTGTGGCTGGATCAGTAACGGGACAGAGCTCCACGTCGAGTCAGACGCCAGCAAGGTGGAGGTGGGGTACTGGTACGTGCTGGTATTATTAAAGTTGAGCTGGTTGGACCTTTTCGGGTTGAAGATGGGCTCAAAATCAACTCCCAAGCCTACTGCCAGTTTTTAGAAGACACTTTCTTTAAGCAGTGGTCCAGGAAGAATCTGCATCTTTCAAAAAGATGATTTTTATTCAGGACAATGCTCCATCACATGCACCCAATTACTCCTCTGCATGGCTAGCCAGTAAAGGCTTTAAAGATGAAAAACTTATGACATGCCCCCCTTCCTCACCTGACCTAAGCCCAATTGAGAACTTGTGGGCAATTCTTAAACGGGAGAGTTGCAGTGATGGAAAACAGTACACCTCTCTGAACAGTGTCTGCAGGCTGTGGTTGCTGCTGCACAAAAAGTTGATCGTCAACAGATCAAGAAACTGACTCCATGAATGGAAGGCTTATCACTGTTATTGAAAAGAAGGGTGGCTGTATTGGTCACTGATTTTATTTTTTTTTTCTCAGAAATGTTCATTGGAAAGCTTTGAGTTGTTTGTTTATAATTCTCACTTGAACAGATGAAAATAAAAAAAAAGTGAGATGGGAAAATGTTTTTCATTTAGCTGCGTAATAATTCTGCACCATTATAGTTGCCCAATAAATGTGCACATATAGATATTCTCCTAAGAAAGCCAAAACTTCACTTTATTTTTCTTAAACATTCATGTTTGAGGTTTATTAATATTTTGGATTAACTCTAGCTGGTCATTAATAAAAATAATCCTCAAAAATAAGACTTGCCTAATAATTGTGCACACAATCTATAAGCTTCTCTAGAATGGAGCAGTTCTCATCACTCTAAATGACTTTTTTTACATCGTAACTAATTCATTATGCAGACATTTTTTTTAAAGGGGGGCATTTGCCCTTGAAAAAAACATGTCATATAGACAGGCTCTAGGCTGCTCTTGCTACAAGTTATACATGACTGTAATGATCAGAAAGCTAGCAAGACAGCACTGTATAAGGTAACCTACAACACATAGCATGAGAACCAATTATAGCTTTGATAGGTAACTCAACATCACATAGCCTACTTTATAATGTAGCTCAGAGAGCAGCACTGCTGAAAGGACACGGCTTGATGGAGAATTTGTTGTGTATGGTTCTATTTAGAAATGTTTGAAAATGGTTTTATATATAATTTCTCTGTAGATTTCTTTATAAATATGAAAGCATATCTCCTGAAATGAATGGAAGCTGTAATAAAAGCAGAGAGTGGACATGCTAAAAAATGCCAAAAAAAAAATAAAAAATTTATTGAGCCTTGTTATATTTTCTGCTAAATATATGAATGGTGGTCCCTGACTTTTGTACAGTACAGTACAGTAAGTATGCATAATTTAAAATGCATGACATGGAGAGCAGCACTTATGTAGCTGGACAATGACATGGATTTTGTTGCAGTAACCGCGTAGAGGTTAAAGTGCAGATCATCACCTTTAATTCAGGGTTATTTACATGTATATTAGGCAATATAACCACACAAAAAAGGACACTTATTATCTTTTATCTGTAGTTTTTTCCATTGCAGCAGGCCATGAGCAATAGGAAAAATAAACATAATCTTAGATCAAGGTGTCACATTCAGTACATGTCAAAACAACAAAAACTGTCTACCTCAGATTTTTCAAATGCAATGTGCTGAGGTACTGAATTAGAGTAGGAAATATGTCAGTGCTTGATTATTTACAGGCCACCATCATCTAATGTTGTCTACAGTAAAAGGGAAAGCTTGAGTCCTTTGATGATTATCAGAAATGAACAAATAAACATCTACATGTTTTTCTTTCATAGTTTGGAGAAAATAACAGGGAAAAGTAATTCAACCACACAGATATTCATGAAACATGGTATGATATGATGATATAATGTAATGTATAAAAGTATAAAAAGCTCCAAAGAGCTCAGATAAGATTTAATATCCTCTGTCTATGTTAAAGAACGGCAGTTAGAATCTAGCATCTAAAAAGTATATTTAGGTCAATCTAAAAAGTATATTTAACCATCCCATAGTGCACAATAATATTTCATATTTCATTGCCATACAGCATTTACACACAATAATGTCACTTTAGTTAAAGGTTCAACATTCTTTGGTAGAAAATTTGCATAATGTTGACTTATTCTGGTAAATCTTTGGTCTTCTTGCAGTCCGTTTTGAGGTCAATGAGATCTGTAGTCACACACATTTTCCTGCCTCATTTAAGGTTCTCTCTCTCTCTCTCTCTCTCTCTCTCTCTCTCTCTCTCTCTCTCTCTCTCTCTCTCTGAACCCCCTCCCCTTTTACTAATGACTGTTCTGTGTCTGTCCTTTATAGGAAGATCCTGGAGGTAAAGATCATTGATGATGAGGAGTATGAGAAGAACAAGACTTTCACCATCCATCTGGGGGAACCCGTACTGCTGGAGATTGGACAGAAGCACGGTCAGGAAACATTTTCTTTTGGGCAAGATTATCTTCCCTTAAAACATCAGCTTTAGTCTTTAAAAACATGCAAAACTTGGGTCAGTAGAAATGAGTGGCTTCTATAAATCTATGGCTGTTCTTTAGCTCTCTGTGGCTGTGTAGTCTGAATTGTTAGAATACGTTGCCACATCTTATAGGAGAAAATGACCTTTATGTTGCCCCTACAAAGTTTTATTAATGTATAATGTATAAACTTATACACAGAGGAAAACTAGAACAGCAGAGAGTTTTCATAGCATAAAAAAGGAAATCTTTACCCCTACTTGAGGTAAGAATACCTTGTTTCTGGAATCTTGTATCAATTTGTCATCTTTGCTTTACAGAATGTATCATTTAAGTGTGAATATATGTCTAGTTTTTGCATTTTTCAGAAATTTGTGCTATTAATCAAAGTAACACTTAAAAATCAATTTTACTGTGAAATTGAAGCCTTAATCGATTCAGGTTTTAATGCTTACACTTCACTGGTCAAAAGACAAATGACAGTAAAGTGCAAAAACACGAAATGTCAATTTTGTTAATTAAATAGCAATGCTTGAAATATTCATCTTCTGTTCCCTCTCTAAACCAAATGTATTTCTCTCTCAACACCCCCACACACACCCTCCCAATAACCATATATTTTTAGACACTTTCAACAAAACAACAACAAAATAACAACAATAATAGTAATAATACTAATAAAAGCTTCTTTTGTATACACTCTCAGAAAAAAAGGTACAACACTGTCGCTGGGGCAGTACCTCTCTTGTCACTGTAGTGGTACCCTCAGGGGTACATCACAGTACCTTTAGTCAGGGAACACAACTGTAGCAGAGCCCATTGAAATTATATTTTCTAAACTGGACTGACTCCACACACCCCGTCTCACCTCCAGGCTTTTTATTTTATTGTTCTGATTTAAAACATTTGGTTATGAAAATTGGACCTTAAACCACTGTTGTACCTTTGAGGGTTCACTTCCATTGTTTGTACTGTGATGAATGAATCATGTATGTAATCACATTTATTTCTAACAGTGTACTGTGATAGATATTTACTGTCAGGATAGTGGAAAATATTATATAACTGATATAAGGTAACTGATATAAGCCTTTAGTTAATATCAGGAGTGAGGGAGACTCATCGTATGCCAGACGGGAAATAGGACAAATGGAAAGAATTCTAATCTCAATTATGTTACATTATGTACTAGGTTGTTCATAAGTGAATCACGAACAGTTGGATAGTTGAATATTTTTGAGTGCATGAATAGCTGGAGGATGAGTCCCATCAGGACAGACAGTAATTGGTCTCAGTGCATGCGGCCATGTTGGAGCAGTGTCTCCGGGCCATTCTGCACATTAATTATACACTTACTGCTCTAATTTAATGTTCTTCACCATGCTATTCAATTTGCCAAAGCTATTGTAGGATCCTATTAAAAATGTTCTTATTGCCATTTAAATCTAAGTTTCTTTTTCCTAGATTCTCCTCTCTCTCTTTCATTGCTTGCTATAGCGTGCAAAAAGAAGCAGAGAGAAATATTTTTAATGTGCCTATATTTATCTGGGCTATTGCATCAGAGTAATTATGGGGTGATGATTATGAACACTGAAAGAACTTGACAGTTGAGACTGTACATTATTCAGCAGATTATGAGGCAGTGTTCACTTTACAGAGTTAAAGTGTTAATTTGTTGGCCTAAATATAATTAGATTACATTTTTTCAGAGGTGTGAGAACACATAATTTGAATTCTTTATGATCAGATTCGAGCGATTTTGATATTTGGTCCTTGATTGGGTGCATATCTGATATGATCAGGTACATATCTCCAACTGGTACATATCTGAAGCAGATGCAAATCTGAGTTTTTGAAATTATTTTAGTTATTTTATTTTACATTTGCAGTGTTGCCTCATATGTCTGTATTTTTACCTTTGAAATGTGTATTTCTTATAGATTTACTCTCTGTATGACTTTCTGTAAGAGATTAATTGCAGCCGTACAGATATTGATTAAAGAGCTGGAATGATGAGGGGTGTAATAAGACAATACATATTGTCCATATTGCTGTTGTCTGAAGAAAACTTTGTATCTCTAAAATGGCAACTTTACCGGAGAAGGAAAAAACTACATTACTTTCAATGTAAGTCAATGGAAATGTATTTTTTTCCAAATCATTTTGGGTCATTTCCTTTAGTCTGTAACGCGAAGCGATGAGGCGGACGCATGTGCTGAGATAAGCGAGTTTTATTTTGGGCAAATCGAGGGTCGTAGTCAGAACAGTTCAGGTTCAAATGTTCAAATGGCCAATACATAGCGATCGATGGGCAGACACAACTCCAAGAACATACAACAGAGGAGACAGCACGTCAAACAAGCATACATACAAATAATCAGTACATCTGACATCAAACAAGCATACAAACAAAGACCAACACAGACCAGGGCAAACACTGGGCTTATATAACACAGGGATGACGAGGGACAGGTGGGAAACAGGTAGAAACAATCAGGGGTGGACTCACGAAACAATGGGCCAGGACTGAAAACCAAAACAAAGAAGCAAGATCAAAAATTAAACAAAAAGCACATAGAGGGGTGGGAGGCGCCAACAGTGACACAGTCCATTCTATACATCTAATATTGTATTTTAATGGAAGATCACATATCGTAACATATCTTGTTGTATTGTGTCTAGCTTGTTACCAAATAGGCTAGCAAATGTTAAGGCCTTTACACACTGAACGTGATTATTTAGATGACAATAAATTATGTAAATGTATAACTGATGATATCTTGCACACCAAATGTGGCATTATTGACATCATTGAAAGTTTTAGTTTTTTGAAAACTTTCACCAGTGACAAGAGCTCATTGACCAATCACAGTCATCTCGGGTGTCGGCATAGCGCTACCTGAAAAGATGGATTGGCTGTGCACGTACAACTTCCACAAATACTAAAACAATCAGAATCCCCAAAAAAAGAAGCTCAAACTGGGCTAGAATCATTCCTGTTATGTGTGAAAACACTCAACGTTTCAGCTTCTGAATGAAGCGATGATGTTCTTTATGCTACTTTCACTTTTCCGAAATGGACAGTAGTGCCCTGTCTCCATTTTTCCTTTCTGTGAGGAGCAAAAATTTTATTTGCATTCAGCCTATTTGTTTTGTGCTGCATCTCCAAAATCAGCTCCAACTCCGGCTGTGAGTGAAAGTATGCATTATAACTCTTGAACGAGGTGGAGAAACTCTTCATTCTCCTTACACCTCTCCAAAGTGGAAAACATACTGCACGATGTCATAGTTTGCCCATTTCATGATAAGCAGATCATACTTTTTTGATGGATATTCTGCCAGTTTTTTTCTGGCTTGAGAAACTTTTTTCATACAAAGTTTTGATACAAACAATGTAGCATTTTGTGCCTTTTTTCGCCTTTAGATCAGACACTATAAAACAGAGCTTTTGTTTCACATATTGTACTTTTAGAATTATAACTCAAAATGTAAATGGAATTAAGTGCTTTGTAAAACACCACTCATTGTTCTACTTTGGAAGCAACATAGCTAATCAACCAGTTTGGCCACATTAGGCTTGAAAATTAAATAGTTAATTGCAGTATTTTATGTGGCAGTTAACCATCAGTGAAAATTTAATGACTGTGACATGGCCAGTGTCATAGGCTGTATTATTTTTTAGCCACCTAAAATAGGTATTGTTATAGGTCACAAAGTAGTTGAGTTGGGCCTTACTAGTACATGTTGCAATAAAGTTTAAGTTCTAGGTCAAGCCTAAAGGTAAGTCTGTGTTTCCCTACAGGTGATTCCAATGATAATAAGCCAGCAGTGGGGGTCGAGGAGGAAGAGGTGGCTAAGATGGGTTGCCCGAGTCTTGGAGAACACACAAAGCTGGAAGTGGTGATCGAGGAGTCGTACGAGTTCAAGGTGTGTTCTGCAAGTCAGACTAGTTGTTTTGTCAGTCTGCAGGACATTACAGTATTTATGACCCTGGATTTCACCCAATCTCTCACACATCTAGACCTCTGGGGTCACTGTTTTATTACTGTGTCTTGATTCCCTCCCACTCGTCCCCATGGTGACAGACTCCATACAGCAGGTCAGCCAGGTGGAGCGGCTCAGGGGATTTAGGAGAGATGTGAGACAGACATGTCATGACTCTCCATGGCTTCCTCTACAAGATTACACAGACTGTGCCCTCTCAGAGAAAACACAAACCAGAAGCAGCAGACAGGATGACACTGGACAGAATGAAATTTGGAGGGGGGATGGTTTTTCCGGCTGCCGTGCTGCCTCACTGTTCTCAAATCAGTTTAGCAGAGACCTCTTCTATTCCCAGGCTGTCTGGAGGGTTAGATTAGTCATTTACACACCTCAATGTCACATTGGAGATGAGTGAGTTGCTTCATTTTTTACTGTGTGTGTATGTGTGTGTGTGTGTGTGTGTGTGTGTGTGTGTGTGTGTGTGCGTGCGTGTGTATGTTTGTGTATGCAGAACACGGTGGATAAGCTGATAAAGAAGACTAACCTTGCATTGGTGGTGGGCAGCAGTAGCTGGAGAGAGCAGTTTGTCAGTGCTGTCACTGTCAGCGCAGGTCAGTTCCTCTAACATACACACACACACACACACACACACACACAGCTCATTTCTATCCATCAATGTTTAATTGCAGCCTAGCTCATTTATATTCTAATGAAATACCTGCTTCATTATCTGATTAATGTCTGATGGCTTGTCTACATTGTCATCAGCCCCCATTTGTTCCCTGTGAGATGCCTTACAGCAGCTCAACCCAAAGCCTACATCTCATATCATTGAAACTGTTTAATGAAGGTTGAAAAGTACACAGGCACAAGCATTTTCCCCCTACACCCCATCCATTTATTGTGCCCAGAATCTGGTTAATTATTAAATTACATTTCTATTCAAATAAACACATTTATTTCATATTTCAAATTAAATAAGACTAGGGAACTTATGGATCTTTGAAATCTCAGTACCAGTCTTGGAGTTAAATTCAGTGGAATATCACTATCACTTGTCTGTCAGCACGTCACACATGAATGACCACCCAGAGAGTCTAAGATGTACTAAGGGGTAAGATGTAATCAGTGCTTGAAATATAAACAGTGTCATCCAGAGTGCTTTGGTGGAAAATACTTTATTGTAAAGAATGTCACCAACTCACATTTCTTTACAATGGTGGTGATAGGAATCAGGGTTTGTCAGCAATGCAAATGTAGCCTTTTTTTACTCTTGAAAGTTTGCAGTACATCTACATGTGTCTTCTTAGTTTTTATGTAATGCTGATGATGGTAACATAGTGGTAAATCTGAAAGAATAAGCTTTCTCTGGAGACTACTTTGCCATACAATGCACCTGCATGCACATCTTTGTCATAAATAGGTTTTAAAAGATATGTTTCAATCCTAAGTCAAAACTATTTTAAAACAATGTCTCAGGCATCAGGCAGTGATATAACCATAACCATTTCAGGTAATAACTTACTGTGAGGGAGCTTTTAGAATCATTAAACATATCAGATGTCTGGTTCCTGTCACCACCACTGTGAATATTTAATAATGCAGGAATTAAAATCAGTGGAATTCTCCTTTAAAACTAGTCTGCTCATTTTCTAGGATATAAAATAAGTATTAAAGAGAATTAATTTGAGGTATGCAAGAGAAATGCAAATTAATTTATTCATTAAAACTTCTTAGCAAACATCATGAGTTCACACCTTGCTAATTGAACCTTTGTGGTTGTGATTTGCAACAGCTACAGCAGACATCCATCTAGAATGAGGGCTGATTCCACAGCAGTGGCTATATGAATCCAGATGACATTCAAGGCTGTAAAAAATTTCACTTTGAATTTGTCATTCCTTCATGTACGGAGTCCTCAATAGTCTCAATGCTCAAACATTAGGATTGCTAAAAACAGTTGCTAATGTTAGCCTAGTTTGTTAAGCTTCAGGGATTGTTGATGGATCTAAGTAAAAGCAACATGGCATTAGGCCAGCCATAATGTTTTATTTTGCACCATAGCCTTTTCTGGGTATCAGGTTAGAAAAGTCTTAAAAAGCTTAAGCAGGCTTAACAACAGTGCACTCATGAAAATGTTACAGTTATTGATTTTGTCTGAAAATGCCGGGCTCATGGTAGACCACTACAAACACTCAAAAAGCTATGTAAGATGAATCAGACACATTGCATTCAAGACAATATCAATGAATGTTAAACTGCTCTTCAAGGACATGGTTATGGCTCTTTGTAAAAATTTGATGTGGACCACTTCTGTAAGCATTACATAACCTCCATGGCTGCCTCCCCCAGGTGATGACGATGAAGAGGAAAGTGGAGAAGAGCGCCTGCCCTCCTGCTTTGATTACATCATGCACTTCTTGACTGTCTTCTGGAAGGTTCTGTTTGCTTTCGTGCCACCTACGGAGTACTGGAATGGCTGGGCTTGCTTCTTCGTGTCCATCTCACTCATTGGGGTGCTGACCGCCGTCACTGGAGACTTGGCCTCCCACTTTGGCTGCACCATTGGCCTGAAGGACTCAGTGACGGCTGTGGTGTTTGTGGCCCTTGGCACCTCAGTGCCTGGTGAGTGTGCAGTCAGGTCAAACCAAGCAATAGGCCACAACTTTATACACATCATGTTTGTGTTTTCCCTTATCCCAAATGCTATTAACAGCCAAGACTTGTTTGGTATCCAAATGTTGCCTCTTTAGTTTATCACTAGGCCTACATAGGCCTACATAGCAGTAGCACCCATTTCAAAGTCTGTCTGTTAGATAAGTGAAAAACCAATATAAAGTGTTTTAGTGAGGTGTTGAGCCTCCACAAACTGTCAGAAACTGCTTTAATCCACCTTGGCATAGTTTCTACAGTGTCACAGGACTTTTACTCTAGGGGTCAAGCATTCAGTCCTGTACCGTTTGTTCTCTTGGTGTATGCGACATAGGGAAGGATGACTCATCTAACTCACTTTTTCGTGTCTCTGTAGTCTAGTGCTCTGTAGTCTAGAACTCTCAAATAGAGGCGCAACAATTAACCAACATAGTCAACTTGATTAACAAGTCTCAAGAACAAAAAAAGTGGGAGCATTTCATGTTAGACCGTAGCTGACATGGGAGCAGATCCTCTATGTCGGAGCATTCAAAGAAAAAACATGTTGGCTCACTGGATGAAAAAGATTAATCTCTATACGTTAGCTGTACTAGCTCGCTAGTTAGATAATCCATCCATCCATCCATCCATCCATCCATCCATCCATCCATCGTCATCCGCTTATCCGAGTCCGGGTCATGAGGGCAGCAGCCTAAGCAAAGAGGCCCAGGTCTCCCTCTCCCCCGCCACCTCCTCCAGCTCTTCCGGAGGGATACCGAGGCGTTCCCAAGACAGTCGAGAGATATAATCCCTCCAACGTGTCCTGGGTCTTCCCCGGGGTCTCCTCGGGGAAGATGTCTGGAACACCTCCCTAGGGAGGCATCCAGAGGCCATCCTTACCAGACGCCCGAACCACGTCAACTGGCTTCTCTCAACATGGAGGAGCAGCGGCTCTACTCCAAGCTTCTCCCGAATCGCAGAGCTTCTCACCTTATCTCTAAGGGAGAGCCCGGCAACCCTGCGGAGAAAGCTCATTTCGGCCGCTTGTATCCGTGATCTCGTTCTTTCGGTCACTACCCAAAGCTCATGACCATAGGTGAGAGTTGGAATGTAGATTGACCAGTAAATTGACAGCTTCGCCTTCTGGCTCAGCTCTCTCTTCACCATGACGGACCAGTATTGGGTCAGCATTACTGCAGATGCCGCACCAATCCGCCTGCCAACCTCTCGCTCTATCCTTCCTTCACTCGTGAACAAAATCTCAAGATATTTAAACTCCTTGGGGCAAGAATTCACTTCCGACCTCGACAGAGCATTCCAACCTTTTTACCAACTGAGGACCATGGTCTCAGATTTAGAGGTGCTGATTTTCATCCCAGCCACTTCACACTTGGCTGCAAACTAGTCCAGAGAGATCTGGAGGTCCCGGCCTGATGACGCCAACAGGACCACATTATCCACAAAAAGCAGACATGAAATCCTGAGGCCACCATACTGGACACCCTCTGACACTTGGCTGTTCTGAGAAATTCTGTCCATAAAAGTTATGAACATAATTGGTGACAACGGACAGCCCTGGTAGAGTCCAGCCCTAACTGGAAACCAATCTGACTTACTGCTCCAAGCTCCTGCTCCATTTGTACAGGGACTCCTGGAGCACTCCCCACAGGATCCCCCGAGGGACGCTGTCTAATGCCTTCTCCAAATCCACAAAACACATGTGGACTGGTTGGGCGAACTCCCACGCACCCTCCAGGACCCTGGTGAGGATAAAAAGCTGGTCCAGTGATCCATGACCAGAGCGAAACCCGCATTGTTTAGTTAAGAGCGGTTAGATAATGTTAGCTAATGTTAATGTTAAAAGCTGTCCTACTTCATGTTTTGAGCTGTAACATCTTCTGTTTTAAAATGTTGGAACAGAGTAGCAAGTAACTATTATTCACAGTGACCCTATTCACTTTCCAGATAGCATTTAAAGCTTTAAACATTGCATCGTTGTCTTAACATTGAGGCCACTTGTGCATTCAAATCTGTCGAACATAGCAGAACGTTTACCACCACTCACAAACAGTTTCTGGAGGTAGTTCTCTGCAAACATACAGCAGCTGGAGAAAATTGTTACCATGGACAAAGATTTAAGTGTTCATAGATGACAAGCTTGCCACAAACGTTCACAACTGCTTGCAAAATTTGAATGCAACTCACATTTATCGCAGGAGATGGTGTTGCTCATAGACATACACACATTGTGTTTAGCCAGGCATGTCAACGGTGACACCATTTTGGGGCAGTCAACATCTCTGCCGGACTGCGTTCAGTACCATTACAGAGCAGCAGCTTAAGAAAGACTGTCCAAAATTAAACTACATTAAGAATATTACACTCAGAAAGTGGGATAGGGTAATAGAACAGAGAGAATGTATGAATGTATGCTAGTTGAACATTGCATGTACACTTTCAACCACAATTTTCAGCTCTATTTACTCATGTCTTTCTCATAGTTCTAAATGCAGATGTCACTTTAGTCACTGTTTTCCTAAAACACTAGCCAGCTGAGCAGACTTTGTGAAACCATCTTTCAAAGTTACTTAGGTCTTTTTCTTTTGCCATATTGATCCAAATCAAGGTAATTTTCTACAACCCCAATTCCAATGAAGTTGGGACGTTGTGTAAAACATAAATAAAAACAGAATGCAATGATTTGCTAATCTTTTTCAACCTATATTCAGCTCAATACACTACAAAGTCAAGATATTTAATGTTCAAACGGATAAACTTTATTGTTTTTTGCAAATATTCACTCAGTTTGAATTTGATGCCTGCAACACGTTCCAAAGAAGTTGGGACAGGGGCATGTTTACCACTGTGTTACATCACCTTTCCTTTTAACAATCCTCAATAAGCATTTGGGAACTGAGAAGACTAATTGTTGAAGCTTTGTAGGTGGAATTATTTCCTATTCTTGCTTGATGTGCAACTTCAGTTGCTCAACAGTCCGGGGTCTCCGTTGTCATATTTTGCGCTTCATAATGCGTCACACATTTTCAATGGGAGACAGGTCTGGACTGCAGGCAGGCCAGTCTAGTACCCACACTCTTTTACTACGAAGCCACGCTGTTGTAACATGTGCAGAATGTGGCTTGGCATTGTCTTGCTGAAATAAACAGGGACGTCCCTGAAAAAGACATTGCTTGGATGGCAGCATATGTTGCTCCAAAACCTGTATGTACCTTTCAGCATTAATGGCGCCTTCACAGATGTGCAAGTTACCCATGCCATGGGCACTAACACACCCCCTCACCATCAGAGATGCTGGCTTTTGAACTTTGCACTGATAACAATCCAGTTGTCATGTCCATGATTTCCAAAAACAATTTGAAATGTGGATTCATCAGACCACAGGACACTTTTCCACTTTGCCTCAGTCCATCTCAGATGAGCTTGGGCCCAGAGAAGCCAGCAGCGTTTCTGGGTGTTGTTGATGTATGGCTTTCGCTTTGCATGGCTTTAGTGCAAGTTTTAACTTGCACTTGTAGAAGGAGCGACAAACTGTGTTCACTGACAATGGTTCTCTGAAGTGTTCCTGAGCCCATGTGGTAATATCTGTTACGTAATGATGTCGGTTTTTAATACAGTGCCGCCTGAGGGATCGAAGGTCACGGGCATTCAATGTTGGTTTTCTGCCTTGCCTCTTACTTGCAGAGATTTTTCCAGATTCTCTGAATCTTTTGATAATATTATGGAATGTAGATGATGAAATCCCTAAATCTTTTGAGAATTTGAGACGTTGAGAAATGTTGGACTATTTGCTCACCTCGACCCATCCTTGCTTGTGAACGACTGAGCCTTTCAGGGATGCTCCCTTTATACACAATCATGACACTAACCTGTTTGCAATTAACCTGTTCACCTGTGGAATGTTCCAAACAGGTGTTTTTTGAGCATTCCTCAACTTTCTCAGTCTTTTGTTGCCCCTGTCCCAACTTCTTTGGAATGCGTTGCACGCATCAAATTCAAAATGAGTGAATATTTGCAAAAAACAATAAAAGTTATCTGTTTGAACATTAAATATCTTGTCATTGTAGTGTATTCAATTGAATATAGGTTGAAAAGGATTTGCAAATCATCATATTGTGTATTTATTTATGTTTTACACAACGTCCCAACTTCATTGGAATCGGGGTTGTAAATGCAGTAGAGTAGCATGTTCATTGTTTGATTGTATCATGCAGTAGACCTATCTAGAAGCATCTGCAGTCATTATGTTTCAGGTATTTCATTTACCATGTCATCTGTCTGCATGTATCAGTATAGTCTCAGACACTACAGAAGAAAATCTGTTTGAGATTACAACTTGATGCAGTTTGAGGCAGGAGTGTGCTGACTTAGGCCCCCAGTTTACACAAAGCTAACTAGTAGCAATAAGCTTCCACTACTAGTTAGCTGTATTATCCTCACAGCAGTGCAAAAGTAAAGAAGCATCAGATGCTAAACATATCTTGGCTGATTCACTGCATTTGAGTAAATTGCATTTTTTTTGTCCAAACTGTCACTTTAAAGCCTTTAGATGAGTTTTGGCTCTTTCACTTCTCTCTCTTTCCTTCTCTCCTTGGGTACTTTTCCTCAGACACGTTTGCCAGCAAAGTTGCTGCCATCCAGGACCAGTATGCAGACGCTTCCATTGGCAATGTGACAGGCAGCAACGCAGTCAACGTCTTCCTAGGCATTGGAGTTGCGTGGACCATCGCTGCTGTCTACTGGCACAGTAAGGGTCAGCACTTTACAGTGCCGCCTGGCTCACTGGCCTTCTCCGTCACTCTGTTCACCATCCTGGCACTGATGTGTGTGCTCATGTTGCTCTACCGCCGTCGGCCCTCAGTCTCCGGAGGAGAGCTCGGGGGGCCGCGGACCGCCAAGCTGCTGACCGCCCTGCTCTTCCTCTCCCTCTGGCTCATCTACATCCTGCTGGCCTCGATGGAGGCCTACTGCAACTTGCCTGGCATCTGAGAGCGAGAGAGAGACACTGAGACACAGAGAGAGCTATAGAGATTTCCTTCCTGCGCAACCACCTAATTATTCTCCCTCTCTCTGCTGTTGTTACAAAACTGTATCTATAAGGTGTCGAAATTGAGTGTTTACATTTGTTATTGAAGATAATTAAGTGTTGTTGGAATGGGACCCGTTCCTTATCGCTAATGCTAATGAGGTGCTAGTAGAGGGGATGGAAACTCTTGCTGTTTTGGAGGAGACTTGCTCTGAAACTGAAAGGAACACACAGACACTGCTCACTACATGGTTTATGCTTGGGGTGTGCCTGCACCTGTTGATTCAGAAATGACCACACGACAAAAGAGCCATTCAAGAAAGCATATCATTTGCAACAGGACTATTCTTTTTTTCCAGGCTTTCTCACTCCTCATCTCAATATTTTCAACTTTTTGCATCTTCTGTTCCCTATCAGTAGACTACTGAAGCACACTCTAAAGGTTCCTTTGCCCTTGAGGCCAGAATATCACCATTCCATCTCTTCTCCTGCAGTTCCCCACGGACCATGTCTACAGGCACAAAACAGGGCACAGCCTGGCCCTTATGCTTCCTCCTATTCTACTGAGTCCTCCTTATTTCTACTCTCTTCCACTGTCAAGTGCTTGTCTTGTGCAATTTTTGGGTAAAATAAGCTCTTACATGTGGGATTTATTATTCTTATTATTTTTAATTAATGAAATGTTAAGTAAGAAACAAAATGACAGAATGTGAAAAAGAACTCTTCTGTGTTTGCTCAAAAGAGTTGCCACAAAAAAAGAGATGCACAACTTGCATGGCAGAAGAGTTAGTGTTAGAAGTCAAATCAAGACCAAAAGAAATGGTGAAAAGTTAAAATGATAAAGGTATTCGTGTATATTCATAAGGTGATCAGTGATATTTATTATCCTTACTTATATATTGTGTGTTCAGGAATATTGTGGACTGTCTGTGTGTGAGAGAATGTACTGGACAAGGAATGTGGTACTAAGGATAAAACAGTGTTGATATAGTGTGTCAGTGTGGGGTGGGCCATCCTGTCATTGTTCTTGTAAGTAGGACTGTCCTTATGTGAATAGTATGACTGTGAATGGAAGCCATGCATGGTGATCAGTATGTTTACCATTGCCGCAGACACTCACATACACACAGACACAGAAACACAAGTTCAGAGTCACTCATAGAGCCCTGATTGCCCAAGTTCCAAGAGCTTCCCAGGAAACCACCACGAATGTGTAGTCAATACTGATGAAGGGTGTTAGTCTAAGAAAGACAATGACGCGCTACTGTGGTGTAGTTACTGTATGCAGTTTTGGCGATACTGTCTGAAAAGCACTCATGTTTTCCTGCTTCCATAGCAATAGCATCGCAACTTTGACTCTTTTAAATGCCTTTCAATTGCATTTGATTTTGTTGCAAATACACATATGGTTCACTTTTTTACTGCTGAATTAGACTTGACTTTTTATATTTGAAATGTGGGGCCCTAATATTCACCCCATTAATCCAGCCCTGTTAATGATTAACCAAGCACTGATTCCTCCAGATATCATCACCGCTGCTTCATTTGGGCTCATGTGCATGCTTAATGCTGACTTATTTTTTGCACTCTTTAATCAGTTACTTCCATCTGTTCCTAAATTTAATGAGACCTGGTCTGGTTCCATTCACACAGGAGTTAATCTGGCTGTTAGATCAGGTTCGGTTGCTTGTTTTCTCTCTGTCTCACTCTCTCCACATTATTGTATCTGTGTGACAGATAAAGCCCCACTGAATAGTTCTCAGATATGATATAATTGTTTAAATGTTTATTACGTCCCATTTTCCTCCAGTACCTATCAGCCATCTGCCAAGGCTGGGCTTGGACATATGCTTCAGGAGGTGTTCGGGACGCTCCAGGCAGAAAGTTTTGCTGATCCTTGCAGTCAGTGGTCTCGCTAGGCTAGTGCTTGCAAACTTTTTAAGGCACCCTTACCTAAAGCCATTTTGAGCTTGCCATTGCTTTGAAGAGGGTTTTTCTAGTGCACTTTTTTCAAAAAAAAGCTAGAGGCCATTCTTGACAGCTTTCTGCTACCTGCTTGTCTCAGGAACCCACAGCAAGAAAGAGAGAGAGAGGCAGGGTGTAAGTGCCTGTCTATTTAAAGCCTGGAAAAATCTCATTTTTTGTCAAATCTAAATCTGACTTGTGGACTCACCTATGATCTGTGACATCCCCTAAAATGCTCGGCTTCTGCTGCGCTCAGCTAAGGCTTGTAATTTGGAATTTCCCACCTTCAGCTAGGAAAAATCAAGGAAAAGGTCCCTCATTAGTAACTTGCAAAATCTATAACACAGACCATTGGTGCACAATTCATGACAAATACATAATGACCATTAAAGTTAGCTGGCTAGCTTGTTGCTAACAATACTCACTTTCATGAGGGTGTCTGTGTTTTTGCCGCTTTGTAGGTTGAACATATGGAGGTCGAAAATAAAGCAATTCTGACTTTCCACCTCCAGGCCAAGGTGAATGCAGCATTCATCTCGCTAATGCTGCAAGCTGACAAGTGTATGATAAGTGCTGAGAGAGGACTTGTTTGCTTAATTGCTGTTTCTTTTATATGGTCACATTCCTTTCACTATCAGTAGAGGGTAGTTTCACAAGCAAAGTCTGCATCCCAAGCAAATTCCTTGGAATTTCTCAAAAAGTCTGTGTGATCCATTTTTCAGACTAGATGAATGGACTGTGGACTTCTTCTGTAAAAGGCATGTTAAGTCTACAAGTCCTGGGAAGGCCAGAGATTTAGATAGAGCACTAATGGAAGCCACTAAAACCTCTGGTTTGGAAACCTTTTTCTGAGAAGATGGAAAACTTTGATTCACGTTTTTAACGTCACATGGGTTTACGCATTCACATGATGCCAGCCAGACCGACTTTTTACATGATACCAGGCAAAAAAATAGAAAAGAAAGTGCGCAGAGCGAGTATTTTTAGTGCTTCTTGTTGCTAGGCGACATCTCAAAGAGTCATTGTCTTTCTGTCACTGCGTTGTCTGGTGTCAGTGCACTGGGGTGGGCGTGTAGCCGGCGTAGGGGGGCCACGGGCTTCTAATCTCCTTTTTAGGTCATTTCACTCTCTCTCTCTCTCCCCCTGATTCATGGCACAGGGGGTTAACAAATTTTAAGCACAAGTCCAGTCCAAAGCAGCTTTTAATGAAGTCTGATGGATTTTTCTGAGTTTTAAATGTGGTGCAGTGTGAGTGGAGAATGCAGCTAGTTGGACTGCAGCAGAGTCAGTCCCACATGTACCATATAAGTGTGTTGACGCAGCTTTGCAGCGTTCTTAGCTCATAATGGTGTTCATTAGTACATAAACAGCAAAGACTGATTCTAGATCAGCACTTCCTCTGAGACTGGTAAACCCCTCTGGTGTTTTCGGACTGAGGTGGTGATGGATTTCTGACAAGAAAAGCTGGCTTGGTTCAAAGCTAACTGGAGGATTCTTTCAGCACAGCCGTTTCTTCTCACTTATCCCTCCAGAGTAAATGATAGGCTTCAGCATGGGCTGATGATACAGTTGGGAGTCTTCTGAATGTAATATTAGAATATGTCCTTCAGGGGGTGAAGATGAGTTTCTTTCATCTAAGTGCAGATAATAGCACTTAGATGAAAGGATTTTGTGTATATGCAGTCACTGGTCGTTTTAAGTATGGGGTGAGTAAATACATGACATGCCTTGCCTTTATGGCAAGCTCTTAAAGGAATACTCTGATTTTTTTTAACCTAATCTATAACTGTAGCTTCTGTAGGATACAGTGGATTATCGCAAACAGTCACTTCCAGAAAATCCATGGGCTAAATCTCAATTGTAACAGAAGCCAGGTGGGCAGCTGCTCCAGTTTCAAGTGACCCTGGCTTTTGCAAGGAGTAGCAGCTCCAGGGTTGCCATTTTGAATAGACATGACAAATTTGCAGGTGGGCCAAACCTTGAATTTCATACTAGCTGCAAGTAGTAACAACAAAGTAATTACTACAAAGTCATTTTAACATAGTGTAGTGTCTGCATAGAAGAAAACACAGAAAACATTGTGCATGCAGGCAGCTGCTAGGGGATTTCTCTCGATTATTCTGATATTGTTTCAGATTTGGTCAGCAACATTAGCTGTTTGTAGTTGTTGTGTTTATTTAATGTCATATGGTCCATTTGGTTAGTTTTTGAATAAGTCATGTTCATGTCATCACTGTCAATGACATATGTATCTCCATTTGTTTTACTTTTTTGATATCAGTACTGTATCTCCTTGTATCTCCATTTTTCAGTTTTTGACATAATTTGAAAATAGCTGTTGTCATTTACATTGTGTGTAAATTTTATGATGAATGGACCAAAACAGTGGCCAAAAATTACTTGGACAAAAAGTCACATTCCATTGACCTACATTAAAACTTGAATATGTTTTTTCCTTCTCCTGTAAAGTTACTGTTTTGGAGATACAATGTTTTCTTCTGACAGCTGCAATTATTTATATTGGTATATATACACACACACACACACACACACACACACATATATATATATATATATATATATATATATATATATATATATATATATATATATAACAACTATATCCCTCCAGTCCAGTCATGGTTGAGTTGGACAGTTTTTTATACTGTGATGAGATTTGTTTTTCCAAGGTCAAAAAGTTTAGGAAATATGCTTGGTCATTCATTAATTTTTGATTGATCAATATCAAAAATGAAATTTTTATGAAGTTCATTTTTATCTGTGTTTTTTATTGCATTCAAGCAGTCATTTTGGGTGGGCCAGTGGTAAAAGTGGAAACCACAATACATTGGGATCCAGTCAAAGTGCCCATACAGGGTACAGGGAAATCAAAGTTATTGTCCATGGTAAACGACCAGACTCTTCAGATGCAGCAGATTCACTTTAAAGGTGCAGTGTGTAAGATTTAGGGGGCTCTATTAGCAGAAATGGAATACAGTATACAAAACCATGTTTTCTTTACTGTACAATTACTTGTAACTATGAAGCCTTCATATCTACATAAGTCCTCTTCCAATGATGGCTGCCTTGTTGTGCCACTATGTTTTTACAGCTGCCCAAACATTGACTCTAGAGAGTGCCTTTTGCATTTTTATGATGAAGCAGCAGCTTGAATTTGTTGGCGCTATAGCACTGGAAGATGTAGAAAGAAGAAGAATCATTGGTTGCTGCTGGTGCTGGTCAACCATTTTGTGTTGTGAGAAGTTTGAGAACCCAAATTTTGAATGAATGGAGGATCATACTTATTATTTAGCACAAGAAAAAGCAAGGGAGGATAAATTGTCAAGAAGTGAAAACATGACAGCTACTGTAGGATTTACTAAACGTTTGAAAAGAGGAGGGGTGAGGGAGAGGTAGTTGGTTGCAATCTTGAACTTCACCACTAGATGCCACTAAATCTCACACACTGCACCTTTAATTGGTTACACCGAAGTATTCCTTTAAATTGCTGTATGCTAGATCAAGACTAAACGCCTGAATTGTTGCAACAGACAGAGCACAAGAATCACTCTTAATCTTTCTTCCCTCTTCTTTCAAAAGCCACAGCTGTTCGCCAACAGCCATGATTTGTATTGCCATATAGACTTACTTTTTTTAAACAATCAAGCACAAAGCTTGTATTATACAATGCAATACAGTTCATTGCCAAAGCACAGCCCCTGCCCTGACGCCCATGTGCTCTCTCTCTCTCTCTCTCTCTCTCTCTCTCTCTCTCTCTCACACACACACACACGCACAGATCCTCTGAATATATGAGAGATGGGTGTTGTCCTTGAGAGATGGGTTTTCTTGCATGCTTGTTTCATTGCCGTGCGTCAGTTTGCTAACATGTGCTGTGCGTATCTCGATCTGTCCGTCACACACGTGCTGTTGTGATCCTTCAGAACTTAAAGCATGTCTTTTCTATGTGTGTGTGCGTGTGTTTGTCTTTTTAAGCTTGAATTTTTTTCATTTAGTCACAACACTGAAATATTCACAAAAGTGACAATGAAATATTTAAAAAAGTGACAATTTGTGCTTGTTTTTTGTATGTATCACCATTTGATAAATTACTGCTTTAAGAGACATTGTTTTCTAAATGCCAAGTGTTCTTAATTTCAATATATGATATTACTGTCTTGAAATCTGTACTGAGGACAAATTTATATTTTGGGTAAACAAATCACAATGAAGTGCTACAGACAGTACATAACTATTATCATCACAACAAAAAAAAATTATGTTTAGTTAGCACTATAATTAAGCGTGTATGTGTGTGTGTGGAAGAAACGGTGTGAATTTATGTCAACTCACTGAAGTTGTTCTGTGAAGGTGAATGGGGAATGTCTCTATTTGTAGTCCATTATCATTGGTTTCTTATTTTATTTATTGAAGACTACATTAAAGTTGGAATTGTACATTATACAGTCACATTGGGTCCACCATTGTCGTTTTTGAGGGAAAAAAATGCTCCTGTTCACACTGTCACTAAATGCACTTCAGTTCAGTCCAGAAATCCTCTGTAGTCTGTCCAATTTCACAGTTTATTAGAGGAGACAGCATGACACCACTTTTTCTTTTACATTACTGATACTGATATTGAAGCCTTGAGTATCTCTTGACATGAATTCTGATCCAAAATATAATATTCTCATTTAGAAACTACAAAGCTTTTAAATGAGCTATTTCTAGTTTAGCACTACACTTAAAGTCACACAGTGATTTGAGGATTTAGAGACCTCTATAGTGAAAATGTTAACTACATGCAACATGTGCTTCAGAGCCCTTCCACAAGGGGATGAATCTGATGTATGCAGCTAGTTTAAAGAACATTCAAAGATAACTCAGTCAAAACCTGATGAAGGATGTGTCTTCAGTTGTCACCAAAACCATTGTTTGTTTTGCATTTGACCTAAACATCAAGTTGGTCCTTCTTTTTGAGCCTGTGTTTATGTGATGTTAATATGTAAAGATGTAACAGAATCTGAAAAAACTCCCACAAAATCTGCCTTGACATTGTTTGAATTACTATTTGAAACCCTACTGGTTGACTCACAGAAGTGTACATGCCATATTTTAGTGTTTTTTTTCTTCTGACTTAGTAATGCTACTTTTTTCAGTTTTATAAAAAAATTAGTGCAGCTTTAAGATGAGCATCTAAAAGTAAGCTGTCATGCTCAAAGAACTTAAAATTCCTCTACCCCACAGGAAGAAATACACAGCAAACAACTTGACATCATATACGGCAGGTATGGCATTTAAAACTTGTCACAGGATCTGATCAGACTCTTCGAATCCAATCCAGCATTTTATGCTGATGTCACTATTTATTAAGGGCGTCTCCCTTATAACTCACTGGCCTTTTTATAAGAAACACCTGCACACATTGTCAGGCCCCCTCTATGTCTCACCCCCTTTCCATCAACAGAAAGAAACCACAACTGGCTCACCACTGAGCAGATGTTATTAAGGTGATGGACCATTCTCAGCAGAGCAGTGACACCAGTGTGTGATACAAGGCAAAGTTGTAATGCTGGAGTTTTCCCACATTGTGTACACTTACTTTATCAGACACACCTACCTTTTTCACAAGGTGTAGAGTTAGAGACTACGTACATGAGGTGCTCAGACATTTTTGTTTTGGGGGGTCAAAGTGCAATATATGCGGTGGGATGGGGGCCAAAAAACCCAAAACAATATATACCTCAAGAAATTAGGTAGGTTTCAAATGTTTACATGGTTTTTTTTTTCAAAAATTACACTCTGCTTTGTTACTTCAAAAATATCGTTCAAAAGCAATATAATATAAAATATATAAATATAATATATAATAAATATATTATATAATATAATAAGATAGTGGCAACAATTTACAATACTGTTTCATAGTTAATAAGTAACTAATCATGAACTAAGAAGGAATTAATGAGTAGTGTTGCATTAACATTTAAATAACTACTCTTAACTACCAAGGACTACTAGTTAACTACTCAGTAGATAATAATGAACTAATGATTAGGGAAGTTTACCATTAACTAAGCAATAACTACTGAGTCTCATAGAGAATTACTTAGTAAATATGGTTTCTTAGAATAACTACTCATAAATTACAGATCAATTCATCATTAATTGCTCAATAGCTGAGTCTGACAAGGTTCCTGATGAACTACTAACTGATGTAGTTTATTCCACACTTCTAACAGTAGTGAAATGCACTACACAGTGTGCACTCTCTACAATATAATGGATTATACCCTACATTTCTTTTCACAGAAACAGGTATCCTCAGAGAAGGCAGCGGCATCACACCACACTGTAATTACTGATGTCCCTTATGTGTTTGTTCTGATCAGAAACCTTAACAGGCTAATGTACATCTTCATACTTGGCCGTATGAACCAGCTTACACATCAACCTACAAATGGGACAACTGCTAAAACACTTCAGTTTTCAGTAGACCAGTCTGCTTACCTCTCATCTTTAGAAAAGAAAACACTGTTCTTTTCTGCAGGAGCACATGTGCCAGTGTTTCTTCTGAACAATATTTCTCCTTTAATATACTCTTGAGGCCAGGGTCAGTTGAAGAGAGGGCTCACAGACATATCTGAATGTGTATGTGTTCTGCCTTCAAATTCACTTGGTTCTACATATTACCAAGTGATTATGTAATTACTGTCTGTTAGATAGTGAATGAGGTGGTGTTGTTCTTCATCAAGAGCTAATGATGATCAGGAACAATATAAAATTAAGCAATGGTAACTCTTTATTAATGAACTAGGAGTTACTGATGATGAGGAACAGTATAAAATAAAACATATGGTAATTAATTACTAATGAACTAGGAGTTAATGATAATCAGGAACAGTATTATGAAGTGAAACATATAGTAACTCATTATTAACGACCTAGGAGTTAATGATGATCAGGAATGGTATTATAAAGTGAAGCACATGGTAACTCACTATTAATGCAGTACGAGTTACTTATGGTCAAGAACAGTATTATTAAGTGAAACACATGGTAACTCATTACCAATGAACTAGGCATTAAAGATGATCGGGAACAGTATTATGAAGTGAAACATATAGTAACTCACTATTAAAGAACTAGGAGTTAATGATGATCAAGAACAGTATTATAATGTGAAACATATGGTAACTCATTATTAATGACCTAGGAGTTAATGATGATCAGGCATGGTATTATAAAGTGAAGCACATGGTAACTCACTAGTAAATAAGATGTTTATTGGCTCCTTTTTTATTTGTGAACAGTCCAAATGTGAGAACATTCCTGGGTTAGCTAGCTATATAACTATAAATAATACACCCAAACAAAATGAAATCAAAATCTATCATTACTACTAAAGGAGAAAGTCTGAGAGCTGAGACCAATCACAGTATATTCTGCCAGTATATTAGTTACACATTTTTTTGTTTCATATCTGCCTATTAGCTTAGCTCACATTAGCTAAATTAACTAGCTAGCTAGCTAGCAGACATTCATAACAGAACATCAGCAGCAGGTTTAGGATTACTAAAACACTAACATGTGCTTATAATTCTGAAACATGATAAAAGAGACATTATACAAGAAGACCATACCTACTTAGTTCAGATTAGTTAGCAAGTCAGCTAACTGTGTTTCTACATTATTGCTACAGTCTGAATAAACCCTTGAATCTGAATCAAAAGTCTCACATTAGTGGCCCAGGGTTCTGCCATGAGTCTGATTCACTCATCATACATCAGGAGATACAGCAAGCCAGAATTAAAATTTGAACAGAATTATCAAACTAATCCACTGAGAACACAGGACGAACTGCTCTCCTTTTTCAGCACCATCAAAAACCTAATGGGTACTCAACAGAAACAACAACGCTATCAAAATAAGAGTCCTGTCCAACTCTTCTGTAAAATTTTATTTTATTCAATAGAACTCTAAAATGTTTCTTAAATGTCAGACTTTCTATTTATATATACTACTACTACTACTACTACTACTACAAAAAAAAAAAAAAAAAGACTAAGGAAAGGTTTCTCAGAATTTAAAAATGAAAAGAAAGAGGAGAAAAAACACTGAAACCACTAAATAGGTTCCTTATTATTCATTATGCATTATATTTAGATGAATATTATAACATATTTTGTAAAACCACACATTAAATATTATATACACTGAAAATATTGCGAAATATTATTATATTACAATATAAGTCTGATTCTGCATTATAACTTTGATGGTAGATTATTCCCTGTCCCTTCTTCTGTTAAATCTATTCGGAATCACAACATAAGGTAGAATAAACTACATCAGTTAGTAGTTCATCAGGGACCTCGTCAGACTCAGCTATTGAGCAATTAATGTAGAATTGATCTGTAATTTGTGAGTAGTTATTCTAAGAAACCATATTTACTAAGTAATTCTCTATGAGACTTGTCGTGGGCTGGAGGTTAGGGAACTGGCCCTGTGACCGTAAGGTTGCCGGTTCAATCCCCAGGGCCGACAGCACATGACTGAGGTGTCCTTGAGCAAGACACCTAACCCCCAATTGCTCCCCGGGTGCCGTGGATAGGGCTGCTCACTGCTCCGGGCAAGTGTGCTCACTTCCCCCTACTGTGTGTGTCAATTCACTAGTGTGTATGTGGTGTTTCACTTCACAGATGGGTTAAATGCGGAGGTGGAATTTCCCCATTTGTGGGATTCATAAAGTATCACTTAACTTATTGTTTAGTTAATAGTGAACTACCCTAATCATTCATTCATTATAACCAACTGAGTAGTTAACTAGTAGTCCTTGGTAGTTAAGAGTAGTTACTTAACCATTAATGTAGAACTACTTATTTGTTCCTGCTTAGTTCCTGAATAGTTACTTATTAAACTATGAAACAGTATTGTAAAGTGTTACCTAAGATAGATATTGCATGGGGTGGGGTTAAGGCAACATTCTGGCAGGTCAATATACTTTTGGATACATTTGGCTGACAGACTGTTCTCAATAGAGCAAAGACGAGAGTCATTCTAGAGTGACACACGCTAACATGATACTACCATGTTTCCTCTGTTCTGAGAATGGCCCCGTAACCAAATAATATTCAGTCAGCTGTGGTCCTTTAGTGATCCTTTCCATTGGATGGGGTAGAGAGGGGGCTCATAAATTGTACAGCAACAAGCAGGCAACAGTCAGTAAGTAAGTAAACCTACAAAATACACCTATTTATTTGGTGTTTCCCTATATTATGGCCAGTGAGTGTAGGTACAAGGTAGGCTATTAAACTATGTTTATTGCATTCAGATCTGTGCATGCCATACCTGTGGCAGTTATAGATTGTGGCAGTATTTAAACCAAGGGACAAAAAATGGATGCTTTGCCCTTTTGCAGGAAAGTTTAGCGGGTGTGACGTTTTAAAAGAAGGTGAATTCACCCCCTGGGGTTTCTGAAAGATAAAAAAAAGGAAGTTTTAATGAAACAGAATTCATGCTTGAATGACAAGAGATTTGATTCTCTTAAAGATCCTGTGTTCTCCAGAATGTTTGACAGATGGCTCACGACTTGGTTCCCCCCACAGATCGCCGAGCTGCACAGCAGCCCAAAACACTCATCAGAAATTGAGAGAGGGAGAGGATGCTCTTAAGTGGTGAATGTGTAAAAACAGAATAGAAAGCCTCACAGGGAAAGAAGAAAAAGATAAAGAGACCTTTAGAGCAGTCCTTAGCCCAAAACACCTCAGCAAATAGACGACAGTGAGAATATGAGACATGAAAGTGATGGAACATGTCCTCCTTTATTACCACTGTGCCACTGCATGAAAGAAACACAGCTCCAAGCTGCAATTACCGGGGCCAAGCATTTATTACCCTTGAATAGTGTTTAATCCTGTGTACATGTTTAGCTACTGCAGCAGTGGCTGCAGAAGACCTTTATGTGCTGGACCTGCATAAGAGCACAGTGATAGTTACAAATGGCACAATAAGGATAAAGTACTCTATTGCAATCATACTGCTCATTTACATATTGCAGCCTTGTACAACATCAGTATTGCAAAGGTCAATATATCAATAACGATTAACAAATGATATATTACACAGCCCTACTAACAGGTAAAGAAAAGGCAGAAGAGTCCAGTGTCTGAATCAGCAGCCCACTGATTCCTGGCTTGAAGCCTTTGGACCCATTAATCCCCATAAATTCTCCTATTTTTAAACCTTTTTACACTCGGTTTAACACCTCCTCCCTAGACAGGCTGTATATGGCCCTGTTCCAACATCAATCTGTCCTTCAGATTTCTGACATTATGACTGAAACCAATACCTGTTCTGTGTTACTTGTTTGTTTTCTTGTATTCCCAGGATGCAAAGCCATTTGTGTCATCTGCTTGGAAGAAAAATGGTTGATAGTAAAATCTTGACCTTTTCCAGGGAGCAGAAATAGAAACTGAGCAGAAAAGCTGTGTTCAATAATATATATTTGAAATGGAACATATTCTTGGCATGACAATGCTTTTTGGCACCGCAGGAAAATCTGCACTGCTGAAAAGCTGGTTAAGCATCTTTCAAAGTGTAACTTTCAAGTTCAGTCACTTCGGGGCAAAAGTCTCAGGTCTGTTATCATCAGCCCAGGGTTTAAGCCATTTTTACATGGGAAAAATAAATTTACTAAAAATCACTCCTATTACACTGAAGGGTTCCAAAGCCTATACACTTTGGCATAACATTTCTTTTCCCTAAATAGCAATGTGTGATTTGAATTAGAGGTCATTAAGAGGTCAAAATGGTATACCACTTTTCAATGACCAGTCTGGGAGCAGCACAGCATCACCAGCAGAGCAGCACCACCACAGGCAGTGGGAGTTTAAGTGCCATCCAGTGGTACAGCCAAAAATATTCAGTCAGTCTGAGGATACCTCTGGTTGAGGTTCACCTCTCCTACCACTAGGCTACTGGTCACCCTAAATATTGCAACATACATGCAATCTCACCAAACCACTCTATGGAAACCAGCAAGTGTGGTATTCAAGCAGCTTTGGCAGTAGTAGGTCCACAGTATGAGTAACTAGTTTTGTTAGCAGTGTGTATATTTACAGCTGTAACCTTACTTTCATATGTGGTCAGTTAAATGAACAGGAGTGTTAGCTAGCTTATTGCATAAATGTAGCAATATTTGTATTCTGACTAATGACCTCATAATTTAGTACACCAAAAGACACAGATCAAAAAATATTAGCTGTGGAACATTTTTGTTTACCACATAGGTTAATATGAGTTCTTTAAAAAAATTAGATACCTTTCTTTTTTCCCATAGAGAAAAATGGATTAGACCCAGAATGTGGAGTTGACCTCAGAGGTATTTGACACCTGCACCTGAGATTACACCCACTTCTCCCTCCATCCCTCTCATTTGTTCACAGGTTGTCATCCCTGCTTTCCCTCTTCCGATCCAAACAAAGCCTTTCTCACAATAACATCTCAAGTGAGTCATTTTATGTTAGGTATACATTCCTGCTCAGGATTAGTACTATTATGTAACACTGTTTTTTGGATTCTGCAGAATAAGTTATTTCTACTTCAGTGCTCTCCTCTTTACTGTATTCTCATCCTGGGAAAATTGGGCTCCCTGAGACTGCTAGGCTTTACCCACTGAGCCTGACAAATTCACTTAAAGCAGATTCCCGCCCGCTCTAACCGGTGTTGTTGGAGGCACCCCAAATATATCAGCTTTAATTATCTGAGCACCCCAACACAACTACTAGATAGAGAGTTTGCCTTTAGGATGTGAAACTGAAGGCTTGAAGAATTAGCGCTTTTTTTTGGAACTATCTGAGTCACAGGAGGTCGGAGGCACTCGAGCAGAAGTCACTTGAAAGATAACAAATTAGAAGGCCATTGTTTTGCCATGGCAGTTTTGTCTGAGCAATCGCCAGCTCTATTTCCAGATCACTTGGAGGGGAAAAAAGGCAGCTGCAGCGACAAACATTGCAGCAGCTATTTAGTGTCATCAATCACTGCAGCCTGGCTGCAATAGACACTTAGTGGAAGGGTCAGCTTACACTGCATCTCCTCCACACACACACTTATTGGAAATGGATTCCACTCTGCCCAATTACAGCTGTCATGTTTCATATCTTAGACACTGATGCTGAGATTCTGACTGCCCAAAATTATCTTGATCTGCCATTGGCATCACTGACATTGACACTTGTTGAGGTGCAATAAGTAAGTTTACAAAGTAATAAGTGGATCAGCACAATCCTATATTGCAGCCAGGCCTTAGGTTTAGTAAGCAGGTCAATTTTCAAGAGGCACTGAGGGCCCCTGACCAGGTATGAAAGCCATTAATCAAACATAGATAAATTTGCATTGTTAGAAACACATTTAACTCTCACATGGGCTTTGATAGGGATGGGCTGAATTGGGCCTTAAGCCCTGAAGGTTGCCATGTCAGCCCTGATTGATTTTTATCCATCTCAGGTTTACTCAAATAAGTGAGCTTTCCTTTAACGCATGTCACATTAAAAGTGTATACCACCCCCCTCCACACTAATAAAATAATCATGAAAAAGAGCAACATTATGTCATATGAACATACATACTTCTTCTGAACACAGGTTAAAAGAAAGCTGAGGGTGCATCTATAATTGTATTAATTTCAGGTTAGTGTAAGGCGAGGCAGGGACAAGCCAGGACTTTCATATTATTCTGTAGAGAGATTGTAATGATTTTAAAATGATTCAGCTAGTAAGCTAAATAGGTATATTTATAAACCAGTCAAAATAATTTAATATTAAGTATATCCTAGATTGAGCTTGAGCTTCGACATTATTTCATTTAATATTTCATACAATTATATAATTACCCCTCCTAAAGTAACTGTTAGTTAAAGTTTACAGTAAACTAATTAATATCATGTTTGCCCTCTAACTTGTGAAAAAAATCTGCTGCTTGGTGCTCTTATAATAGTTTTAGTTGTGGTCAAAGATGATGATTAATCCTTAGGTGATGTTAACATTATTGAATTTCTTTTTTTAAAAGAAATTCACAAACTGTATCTGATTGGATTTGTTTCGACCCTTTTTTACTGTCAGAGATGAGAAGCACAGAGATGAGGCCAGGGAACAAACATAGAAAGACAAGGATGAAAAGAGCAGGAGAAAGGAGAGTGGAGGAGAGATGAATAACCCTTTCATGTAAAATGATGGAGAGAGAGGCAGAGAGAGTAAAGTAAGTACACAATTCATAAAACTAACACTTTTACTGATTTGATTTGTGTTTAAACGTAGGGATAAAGTAGCTGGACTGTGTGTGTAAGTGTGTGAGTGTATCTGCTTTTTTGCTGATACTGAATGGCATTAAATCACTGAGCAGTATACTGAAAATGTGGCGTAACACAATGCTCAGATATTAGGAATGCACTTTAATTAAATTATAGAACATGCAGACTTGTGCAAAGATCAGGGATCTTCATTTTGTCTCAAATTGCCTGGAAAAAGTGTCTTGATGAAAGCTGATGAAAATAGATAGATATAATTATTGGTTGCTTCTTTGAATCCAGCTTTAATCCAGAGTTTGTTCTGGCAGTACTGGCACTTATGATTTGCAAAAATGTACAGTAGAATTTCTAGTTCTAAGAACTAACTGGGAATGCGGCCAAACAGAAGGGTAATGATGGCAATAGCCATGTGGCATCTGTGAAATTTACATCGCAAGGAATTCTGACATTTTTATTGTAGCAAAAAGGCCTAATATAAGTCATAATTATCATCTTCACTGGGAAAATAATGTTTGCATTAAAGTTTGGCCTAAGATCAAAGACCTTGTCGTATTAATATTTGATAAATGGTTTCTCCTCAGGCCTCTTTTTGTTATTAGCTTAGGAGGGATTAGCAAATGTTTATGCGCTTTTTGCAAGGCAGAAATATTTTCGTTACAAAAAAGAAAGCAAACCCTGCTCGAGCGAAAACATATGCAGCATATTTCACTTGCTGTCTGTCAGGTCATCCAAATGTCAAAGCTTGAGAGCGAGCAGAAGTGGGATTGAATTAGAGAGATGTAGAAAGTAAAATGGAGGTAGGAGGAGAAGGCAGAGAATGGGTGCTTGTTTCATGAATCACTAGTTAGTCATCAACATAGTGTCACTTCAGGGTGAGGATGATTCACTGGCCCTGCAAAGCAACACTGTAGTCTTTAGCTTCATCTTCCTCATGGCCCTAATATTGCTTCAGTGAGCAGAGCAGAGGGCCATCACTTTGCCTCTTTGCCTGTTTTCCTTGAGTGTATCATAGTGGCAGCCACGCACTACAGGGGTAACTCAGATCACAATGATAACAGATTTACGCTTCCTAACCTGGGTAGGGGGGCATAGCATCGGATGCGTTTACACTGTTTATACTCCGCCATCATCATAAGTTTGCTGCAAACAGCCTTGCTTTTCCAGTTCTCCATGGCTGTCAGCCTACCGAGAAGGGAATAGAGCCTACTGCTTAAGAGTTAGTTACTGAGTCTTATTACAGCCAGTGAGAGAGAAAGAGAGAGACTAAAGCTAAAATGCTGTGCTTTGGTAGATTTACCACTAAGCCCCCCTCAACCATCTCAGCCCAGAGTCAGAGTGTGTGTATATATATATATATATATATAGATCGAGCTGTTGTAGAGGAAGGCGGCTTGGATGCTCCGTTTGAACGTTATCCAACATTTCAAGCCACTCTGGTGAGCAGTTATGCAACATTTTTTACGCTCCTGTTAGATGGCTGGAGAGCAGTCGAAGCCTGATGGGCAGTGCTGGGAAGAGCTGCCTCGGTACACTCTTAAATATAAACTAAAAAAATAAAATAATGCATGGCTACACCATATTAACTCATGGGAACAAGATCCTAATGCATGGCCACAACTTAGTAAGGCGTGGGAATGAGATAATTAAGTTGTGGCCACAACTTTGTAGGATGTGGGAATGAGATCATGCCTTACCAAGTCGTGGCCATGCATTAGGATCTAATTTCCATGCCTTACTAAGTTGTGGCCACAAATGATGACAATTTATTTTTATTTACATTACATTACATTTTTATTTATTTACAGGACGTCACCACAGGGGCTTTGTAGTTCTGCCAATATCAGAATTATTACTTATAAAAGCTCGGAGCACATGCGTTCATGAGTAGGGTCACTGGTTGTTTTGGGTTGGAATTAAAATGGCCATATTCGTGTTGTAGACATCACAACCCCTGGTTCCTATCACCACCAAAAAAACATCCACTTTAACTTGAAGTTAAACTTAAATGACTTTCTCTACATCTCAGCCACTGAATTATGCAGAAATCGGTGAAATTCCCCTTTGAAACAGGTTTCTCTGAAGTCCTAATTTTGAACGGAAAGTGAACATTTCAACCTGGAACAGCTTTTACTTTTTCATTAATTCTAGTACTAACATATGATGTGTGCTTGGTTTTCTTAGAGCAGAATTAAAGAGGAGCACAGGGGTTTGGAGAGGGCTGCAGGACCCACAGCTCATAAGCTGAGGCTGCTGTATGACACACAAGGGCCACTGAACCAATTACATGCTGCATTAGGGGACTGGATGAGCCTCTTTTCTGCATGAGATTTCATTCAGGGCTTGCTCTATGGAGCAAGCACATCTCTAAAAATCTAAAGTAGAGCTAAATGATATAGGTCAAATATCTCATTACAAATATGTAGTTATACACTGTGATTTGCCTTGCAGTGTATTCAAAATACATTGATAACTCCTTAACATGGTATGGTTTAAGATCGACCTGCATCATTTTGGATCCAATAAGGATCACTATCAAGATAATGGTTAACAAACTATATATTGTGCAGTCCTAATAAACAGCACCTCCATTCAGAAAGCTGTTTCTTACATAAGGCTGTAAGTGAGACCAACAGCATGGCTCACTTTGTGTTTGTTGTGCTTGCCACCACAACTCTGATCTGTCCCAGAACACTGATAATGCATAACCTTTTCCTTTTTATAGTACAGTACAGGGAGACTCTGATTCAGCTAGTGCCAATTAATGGGAAAGCGCTTTTCACGTTTTTTTCATCATGCTTAGAAATGAGGATAACAGTATAACCTGCTTTTGTCATGTGCACATTTACCAACATCATATATATACAATTAGCTTTTCTGTGTTACATTTTCTGCTATAGAAATAAATCGGTTTTGTTATTTTATTAGTCAGGTAAGTCCAAATAAATCTGCCATGCAAAAAACATTATCACTGCATATCAGCATCCTGAAAACATGGACAGCACATTGAAAATGTGCTGATCACAGGCTGCCATCTGGTGGAACAGCACTGACCTGGCAGAGGAATCAGAAAAATCAAGTACTGCAATCTTAACATATCCAATGTACCATCATACATAGCCTTCATACATTTACAGTATATTAGATTTTGTTGTAATATTTTTTTCTATTGTATTACGTTAGTTTTTCCCTGTGAAATTCACTTCAATTTCTGTTCAGTTTTCAGGATGGATTTAGTGATTTAGTCAGATTTAGATTTTATTATAATAATAAGATTGAATAATTTCATGAGACTACAGACTTTATTATTAAAGTAATTATTTTAGTTTCTGTATTAGTGTTTTGTGATTAAAGTAACTTAGAGTTTCCAGAATATGCATGTTTTATTGGCTCTGAAGATTCTCTCTCATCATAACCTGGAAAATCATCATTCTATGATCTAGTGTTTCTTGTTATTTTTATATTATTTTAGATACTTATAGATATTTGGATTGATTATTATTTTAGTTACATATTCAGTATAGTTTTTCAGTTCAGTTTGTTTCAGTTTCTAGAAAAATACTTGCCTTAAAGTTGGGTGACATAGCAAAATGTAATATTACAATGATTAATGTTCATGATACACAACATTTTATGATATTGATTTTTTCTGATATATGATAAGTTGGAACAGACAAACTAGAGCCACATTTTAAAATACTATTGAAAACTATGAATACAATTATTTGGATTTAATATTTCACACACTGTGCTACACCAAATCCAGTTAAATAGAACTAATGATGATCTCTTTGTGATCAAACATGCAAGTGCTGACAATATCCACAATATACTCAGAGAAACATATTGTGACATATTGTGATGATATATTACAATGATAATTGTCACATTGCCCAGTCCATATTTGCCTTAATTTTCACTATTATTTTAGCTTAATGTAGTAATCCTGACTCTATGCTTTAACAAAATGAATAAGTCAGTATTAATAAAGTTAATAACATAGTATTAATAACGTTAATGACTCTGTTTTAATATAGTTAATAAGTCAGTATTCATAAAGTTAATGACCCTGTGCTTTAATAAAGTTAATAAGATAGTATTAATAAAGTTAATGACTGTGTGCTTTAATAAAGTTAACAAGTCTGCATTAATGAGGTTAATAAGCCCAACATTAATAGAGTTGATAAGCCTATAAATGCTGCTAACCAGGATCCTGAAAAAAATGACCAAAAATCCTCTTTTATTTTTTTTAATACTATCCATATCAAAAATGAAAACAGTTAATCCTACCACTAGGTACAATGAGGGTAAGGGTTAGGGTTAGGTTTAGAGTTAGAATTGGTGATTTCTACAAAGTCTGGCTCCATCATGTGGCCAGTAAGAGTACAACTATTCTTGTTGTCTTGATGCAGCTGTTTGTTATATATAATATAATATCATATAATATCATATAATAATTTTTATGGGATATAACATGTATCAGAACCTGAGTATGTTTTGTTAAACTTTACTTCTTTAGTGCAGCCTGAATAATGGATTCAAATCTGTAAATTTGCCCAGCTGTGAAGAACATGGACATTATTTGTGACTTTTTTATTATGACGTTTTCTTCAGTTGCAAAACACACTGCATTCATAGTCTGAATAGAGGCTCCTCATGTATAACCACAAAAGTTCAAGACTGCCATGTGATATATCAGACAGCCAGGGCTTGTGTGTGGTTGTTGCAGTGCTAAGTCTTCTCCTCAGCGTGTGTAGGAGGTACAACAAAGTGCATCAGTGTGCTAGTTGTTCCAAAAATGCAGTTCCAACCTTCATACATATCAGGGTTTGCCCTCCCAGACCGATAGTGCCATAGCATGTAGAGCACTCACACAGTCGTATACAAAGGAATGAAAACCCCACAGTCAATTCTACAATTCTAATGAAAAATAGTAAACACATCTTCTACAGGAAACAAACTCATGTGTAAATCCAAAAAAGTTGAGATGGGACAACAGAAGGCTGGTAAAGTTGTTAAAAAAGTTAAAAAACTTTGGCATTGCATCCACAAATGCTGTTAAAACTCTTAAACTCAATGATGAAACCACATATATACAGGATCCAAGAATTCTGCCACCTTCTTTGGGCCCGAGCTTATTTTACATGAACTGTGGAAAAGTGTCCTGTGGTCACGAAGCAACATTTGAATTTCTTTTTGGAAATCATGGACACAGTGTCCTCCGCTCTACAGGCCACTCAGCTTGTTATCAATGCACAGTTCAAAAGCCAGCATTCATGATGGTATAGAGGTGCATTAGTACACATGGTGTAGGTGACTTGACATCTGTGAAGGCACCATTAAAGTTGATATTTATAATGATGAATTATATGATAAATGAAAAATGATATAAACATGTTTTAGCAACACACCATCCAGATGATGTCTTTTTCAGGGAAGGCCTTGATTATTTCAACAAGACAATGTAAAACCACATTCTGCACATATTGCAACAGCAATGCTCCAAATTAAAAGAGTCCAGGTGCTAAACTGGCCTGCCTGCAATCCAGACCTGTCACCACTGAAAACATTTGGCGCATTATGAAATGAAAAATACAACAAAGGAGACCTTGAGCACTTGAGCAGCCCTGAAATGTTAAGCAAGAATGGGAAAACATTTCACTTTCAAAACAACAGCAGATGGTCTCCTCAGTTCAGAAATACCTACAAAGTGTGTTTAAAAGAAGAGGTGTTGGAACACAGTGGTAAACAGAAACACATTCTGTTTTTCCTCCAATATGTTTAATTAAGCTAAGAAACAGTAATTGTGCATTACAATGTACAAAAGTGTGTTCTCTGTAGAGGATGTGTTTAATTATGTTCACAATCAACGAAACATGTTATTTGGCCAAGGGTACCCAAACTTTGCATATGACTGTGACAGTTTATAGAAAGGAGAGCCACATATTTTTGGTTTTGTTAAAATCCAGCTGTTCAAATAGAAATAAAGAAACAACTGTCTGGACCAATAAGCAATTCTCCTTGTAAACTACAAATATTAAGCATACTTGGGTTTGAGAAAGGCACTATATACGTTGAATTTATTATTAAATATACTAAAGCATCATGCTTCTCACAGGATGTGAGGTATGAACTACCTGAATAAGGTTTCAGAGTGAACATTGGAAATCATGTTCACTATCAGATTACAGGGCTGAACCACCTGGGAAAATATTTTTAATTGCGATTTTTCTGATTGATACTGCTACTGTGATTTAATTTGAAATTATATTCCGTAATATATATCTGAATATTAGAAAAATTATTAACTTTGGCCAAGAAGACCAGAGCATCCCCTTTTTCTGGCTTGACACTTGAATACTGAATATGTCAGTTAGTTGGATGTGATGTCACAGCATGTAGTTGTTTGGTTGCTGCTGATTGGTCTGATTCATCTACAGGCAATTTACAAACTGATATTAGATTAATGTTCCCCACTTAAGACAACATCACTGATAATATGGGCTATAATTAAAACTGCAGCTCTTGTGATTTGGAAATTGTGCTTTCAATGTACAATTAACCCTACTAGATTAACAATGTAATACCTATCATCCATCCATCCATTTTCTAAGCCGCTTCTCCGTCAGGGTCGCGGGGGGGTGCTGGAGCCTATCCCAGCTGTCATTGGGCGGGAGGCAGGATACACCCTGGATGGGTCGCCAGTCCATCGCAGGGCAGACAGACAGACACAGACAGTCACTCACACACTCACACCTAGGGGCAATTTAGCACATCCAATTGGCCTGACTGCATGTCTTTGGACTGTGGGAGGAAACCGGAGAACCCGGAGGAAACCCACGCAGACACAGGGAGAACATGCAAACTCCACACAGAGAGGACCCTGATCACCCGGCCAGGGAATCGAACCCAGGCCCTCCTCGCTGTGAGGCGACAGCGCTACCCACCACGCCACCGTGCCGCCCGTAATACCTATCATCAGTATTCATATTTGAAAAATCCATAGTAAACAGGTGAGCTGAGAATTCAGAATGCTGCCCAGGGACAAAGACCTAACACAGAATGGGCAGTTAAACATTCATATCTTTCTGAAATCCAAGAGCAACACAGTGGTTTATCCATCTGAACAAAAACATGACACATGCTATCAAGTAGCCCAGCCTGTTAACATAATGTAGGGCTAATGCAAAGAAAGGGACTATAACCAGGCCCACTGCTCAGCTGGCTGTCATGGCTGCGTACCGGTAAGCAGGAGATGTGATTTGGAGGAAGAGTCCATATAAAGCGGAGGGAGGGGGGGTTCACTAAAATTGCTGAGGAAATATTAAAATGTAGTCGCAGTTTTTACACGCTAAAGCACAAAAATAAATAACTGACACATAATTTTACCAAACCTCATGTAAAACATCATTAACTTGAGTCTGCGATTATTAAATGAGGAGGCATTTACGCGCGGGGGGTGAGAAGTGCGGTCACTTGGAGGCGCCCACAACCTGCGTGCAGAGACAATTGATAACCGGAGCCTGGAAGATGGACTTTGATGTGTCACATACTTTGTCTAATTAATCCTTTCGCTTTTCTAGACAGCTTACAGGCCAAAGCTGCTCCGCCTTCGACAATTACAAAGAAAACGCTGCTGAATTTGGAAAGAAGAGGGAGGGACCGGGGCATTCGCAGGATGCAATGGAGGTCCACATGGCAGAGCACAAGTAGATTGGCACCCTCTTTTAACTGATGCTCCGAGCACTTGCTTTCTTACATTAAACTACGATTTTCTAAAAGCTTTCTATCGCTGGACAATGGCGGCGGTGACAAGTCCTGAGTCGACACCTCAACCCCGGGTCTATTTTCAAACACCTCCCGGCACCGAGGAAGAAGTTCCACAGAAACAAGGGCGAGTGACCGTGAAATATGACAGAAAAGAACTGAGAAGGCGCCTGAATCTGGAGGAGTGGATAGTTAGCCAGTTAATGACTTTATACGACTGCGAGGTAGGACACATGTTAACGTTAACGGTCCCTCACAGCACCACTTTACTGTAGTCCTTTGTTGTAAGTCAGGAGTCCTTTGTCAGCTCTGTCAGCCGTGTCTCTTCACACTGCCTTGCTCAGCTCCCACATTTTATCATTTCATAACTAATTATGCTCATATTAGCTTATCCTTAAGGTGGCCTTATATTTATGAAAGGTTTTGAAAAACAATATTATGATGGTTCTGGGTTTCTTCACAGAAGGGCGTGGCAAGAACTCCAGACAAAGCCGTAAAACAAAGGTGATGCAGGTGATGACAATAAGAAGGTGCCTAAAGCGAGGCCTATGTAGATTTCCATACATATATATGTATATTTTTAAAAATCCTACCTCCCACAGTGATATTAGACTTTTTTTTAGGAGTGGAGTCCAGTAGCCTAGTTTTCTCACAGTCTACAGCCTAATATAGTCTGACAGAAGCTTTTCTGCCTGCAGAAATTCACGTCTCCATATTAATAACTTATAAGTGCCCATTTAGCGCTTAAAGTTTAGGCTGCTCTACATAGATGTGGTCTTATAGGATTCTGAATCTTTTTGTTTTGCCCTCAGGGATCTAAGAGATCCCCCGTTTAGCCACTGAGATGATGTCATCTCTTCAGACATGCAAAGCATGCTGTAGTTAGTGAACCTCTTAGGCCAATAACTCTGACCCAGATTATTGTCTCAAGCCAAAAGAGCAGTGTAAGTAGAGCCTTTGCACTGTATGTCCTTTTCAGTTCAGAACAAGGTTTTATTCGTGTTAACAAAAGCCATGATGCTTTGGCATTTTCTTAATGCTTTATTCAGTAGGCAGGTGCCTCTGGCTACCTGTCACAGGTGAGTATTTCACTATGTAGACACACATGTAGAGCTTTTGTGTAACTTGTGAGGGAGCCTTGAGATCCTCCAGGTTCCACCAGATTTTGTAATGCATTTTTTTACTGGAGTCTAAAGATGGTGCACCTGTAGTTTTATTATTAACCTGTGAAGTGTCAGGGGCTTGTTTGTATATTAATGTGCTCTGACAGAGGAAGTTAACTGTGAAATTGCCCCAGTCCCAGAAATGTTTGTTCTTCAATTAGGTTTGACTTTTAAAAAGTATGTTACATCACAGCAGCCCTCGGCTGAAACAGAAGTCAAATGTAGCCTAACTAAAAGGATAACAATACATGATATGACAATGTACACAATTCTTTGCTGTGAGGTTTTGACAGCTACTTATGATTTTTTCTTTTAAAATTCCTTTAATTAGCTAATAGCTGAGGTATTTGGCCTGCAAATGTTTTTTCTTTCATATTTGTGCAATAGCCTGGAGAATGACTCAGATGCCCTTTTCATGGTACAGCAGATATGGCTGTGCTGTTCTGTCTTATGTTCTAACCTGTGAGTTATGAGCCATGTGGTTTTTTTTAATGACTTTCAAATACTACGCTGCTTCTGTGAAAGCCCAAGTGTTAATCTGGGATGCTGTAATTTGCTGGACTAATATGCAGTATGTACTAAAATGTGCTAATATGTTTGAAGCTTAATGTCCTCCTACAAGAACTGCCCTAAAACTAGCTTTAGGGCTATTGATTGACTGTGGAATTAAAGAGAGCCTTTTGCATTGAGCGGAATAAGTGCAAATGGCAGTGTCTCTGTGCTCTCTGCTCCATTGAGCTGTGTATGCAGCCCTTGGCAACATAGGACAGCTCAGTGTAGCATTGCTGCAGAGCAATATGGGTCAGTGTGAATTCTTTGATAAGCCAGGCCTGCTCCCATACTGTCACAGTTTTGCTTGCTCAGTGACTTAAATTGCACAGAATTTCACACACACACACACATTCATGTAAAATAGCACAGCTCTGCTGCAGCCATCTGTACACTTCACTAGGCCTGGGTGACAGCACAGTAATGCTAATTATCAGAATATTCTTCTTTATATTAATGAAAAACATTTTCTGACAGTCTATTCTACATTCGATGTTACCAACAAGGGTTTCAATTGACCAGATGTGCACATTTTACTCTACAGACAGTAAGGGAGAAGTCTAGCCATTCACTCTTAACAGCCATATTCAGCATAATAATAAGCAGAGTTAGCTAGTGATGCAATGCAATCCATTAAAATTTCATGTACATTTAGTTCAATGAAGTGTATTCTTTTTACAAAGTATAAGAGGTCATGAGTTTGAGGAACATGTCTTGAAACAGTAAGATCAGTATAGAATGATGTGGAAAAATATATAATGTTTAGATTTCTGACCCAGTCCTACAATCAGCCTGTCTAAGCATGCTCACTAGCACAGCAGGAGAAAAACTGACTGTGTGAGAGAGATGGTTCGGAAGGCTGATTTAAAGCCAGGTGGAATGACAGCTGTCCTTGAAAGCTGTGAGACTTTGAAGCAGAGGGAGAAGCAACACAGATTTGAAATAGCATTTAGATTCTTCAACAGTGAAAGGCAGAAATGGAGGAAATGGTGACCGGTGAATCAATGAATGGTGGCTTCAGTCTCATGGACTCAATGTGTGACGTCGGCGTCATGCCTACACCATTCCTATCATTTCTCCAGCCACAGCTGAAGAGAACCTCTGTGCAATCAGTTAATCTGAGAAGGTGAAGGTAGGCTGCGTTTGGAGAAAGAAGGAAAGACTGAACGCATTATGTTTACGAATTGTGAGGAAGTGAACAAGGTTTTAGTTTCTCACTCACACCCAGGGGATTCAGCACATCCTGTTGTGTTGGGGGACAGAGGGAGGAAACCAGGGACAAAGACCTCAGAGAGTCTCCTTAGTCACGGATATGTAGACAATAGCTTAAGTCCTGTTTGGTCTGTCAACATCTGTTGATATGCTTTTCATGAAAATAAAGAGAAAGTGGCCACACTGTATAAAGTTAAGACATAATTGTACATAGATTCTAAGTGTGGGCATTATAGCAAAAATGATCAAATATTCTCACTGATACAATAAAACCCTGTATCTCTAAAATGTTTACAGGAAACTTTACATTAAAAACTTTACAGGAAAAAAATCTTAACTTGTAGTAGAAGATAATGACCCATTTTTTTTTTTTCCAAGCACTTGTAGAAGATTTTTGTTGGTCCATTCACCAGGAAATTTTAAGACAAGACAAAGGATAACTGGACTTCAACAATTATGAAAAACCAAAATGGAGATGCATGGTTTTTATACAGCAGCAACTATGAAGGTTTTTTTTAATGTTATGTCGTTGGGAGTTAGCTTTACACATACACCAGATATTAATGCCATATATATATATTTATAATAATGAGATGACTTATTACACAGAGAAATCAAATAAAATGTTAGGTCAGCTGTTTGAATATAAAATACACACAAAAACTATAAAAATTTACTTATACAAATAAAAGGAGCATAGAGTTTTTTTTGGTTGAGTGTAAGTTAATGCAACAGTTTTACTTTGTCATTTGGGACCACTTCTGTTGGTCCATTTCTCATGAAATTTTGGCAGACATTGATATTGTCAAATTTAAATTTTCTAACATTTTTCACATTGGCTAGCATTACATTCTGTAGTGGGGAGATGGAAGGCTTGGCCTGGTGTCAGGTCATTTAGTGTGGCAATGTACTACCAACCCATCTTCATGCCAGACTAAACATACTACTACAAATGATAAAAGGCTATATGGATTTACATAGAGATGCAGTGTATGCTGGGGGACAATAACTCATCAGACATTCATTCCTAAATGGGCAGACCTTTGATGATTTGCTGTAAATGTGATTCTGTAAATGGGAATTCTGTTCTGAATGTGTTTCACAGAACATGTTCCTTTGCACAGATCTATCATATATTTAATGCCCCATATTTTCCGTAGCTGTTACAACTTTTGTAAACTAATCCACAAGCTTACTGTTTCTAACTCTGGTCCTGGAGTACCTTAAGCCCTGCGTATTTTAGTGTTTTCCCGAATACCAACACACCTGATATAACTAAGCCGTTAATTATGCCCTTCTTGGGTTGAAGTAGGCCTTTTAGAGCAGAAAAACCAGTGTAGGGCATTGGGTATTCATAGACCCTGGTTGGGAAACTGTGTTAGAATGATGTAATTTGATAACTCTCTTACTTTAGGACACATTTAAAGAAATACACAAATGAAACAATCACATAAATCTCATGTGTGCTAAATACATTTTCTGGCAGACCTCTAAAGAAAGTGGTTACAATAAATAAAATGTAAAGCCCAAACTGAAAAATAAAAACTTGTAGTTTAGGTGACAAAAAAATAGACGAGAGGACACACGTTAAGAGGAAAGCCACTCTGGTGTGCCCTGTACTCTGTTTTCCAAAATAGGGGCTGTTGGCGCTTAAATAGCTTAAGTAGTGAGGGAACCCATACCAGTAGGATCTCACAAATGCAAATATGTTTAAAATATCCTGCTCTGTTGATGCCTTTGGTATGTTTGCAGTCATGAATTGGGTGTGCATGAGAAACATTCCCTTTGTAATAATAGGTTCTGAAAACCACAGACAAATAGCACCAGGGGTGATATGAAAGAGAAGTGGTTCACATGAATGATGCCATTGTTAATTGTAATAGTAATTCTGCTAGTAATCACACAGTGTAATCCTTCGCCAATGTTGGCACTCCTGGTAAAGATGGGTAAAAAGGATTAAGGAAATTCACATTTCAGTGAATTACTGTAATCTCACACTGAAAAATGAGAAGGGAAAAAAAAATTCAGTAAATTGAAAGAAAAAAAAAAACGTTTTTAACAAAACCACAAGGCACAATTATTTGCATCCTTAGAAATCCTTAGAAACAAAATGTAACTGCAGCATACATTCAATTTATATTTTACTTATAGTTGATCAGAGTATTTAGGAACTTTCAAGCAGTAATCCGTGACTTCCTGTTTCACTGACACAGAAGTCAAAATTCCCTTAGTCGTTCTTCAACGTGGGACAGTTCAAATAAGGGACAAGTATTGACCTTTACAAGTCAGGGAATGGCAATAAAATAGCTACTTGCCTGAAAATGCCCATATATACAGTTAATCTACTTTAATTAAACATTTGTCAGCTGGACCTGTGACGGACTTGCCTGGATCAGGACTTAAGTTTATGTTGCTCCACATACAGTGAGGAGGATGGTAAGAAAGGCACTGTTGGAGAGTTACAGAAAAAAAAGTAGTGTTTTGGGGTCACCAGGTTTCCTGAACTGCCATCAGACACCATCTCCATGGCAACAAATAATTTTGAAGGCATGCCATAAAAAAGCCTTTCCTGTCATTTAACCATAAAAATAAGCATCTGGATTTTTCTAAATGCTACTGGGACTTTGACTAGAACCATCTATGGTTAGATGAAGTGTACATTTAGTGTTTTGGCGACAAACATTCAAGGTGGATTGGCGTAAAAAGAAAGATGACTACGTTAAAAGGACCTGGTAATGTTGAGTATGGTGAAGGGTCTGTGATGCTGTGGGGCTGCTTTACCTCTAAAGGCCCTCAGAATATCATTAGGGTGCATGGCATCATGGATTTAAAATACCCAAAATCCGTTTGTTAGTGGATCTTCCAGCAGGACAATGATCTAAATCATATGTCCAGATCAACACAAATAATGGTTTAATAACCGCAAAACCTCACTTCTGCCATGGCCATCTCAGTCCCAGACCTAAATTCTGTAGAAAATGTGGGGTGAGCTTAAGAGAGGACTTAGCACCCTGGACAACCTGGAGAAATTCTGTAAAGAGAAATGCTCTCATTCCCTGCTCTGAATTCTCCACCCTTATAAGATGTTATAACTGTTTTATTGGCACCCTTTGCCATTCTGGCACATGTGGTTTGTTAAAAATAATAATTTTTGGATGAGATTTTTTTTTCCTCAAGAAATTTACTCCAGTGAAAGGTTGGATTTTTAAAATTTAAGCGAGATTAAGTGAAATCGGAAGAACATAATTTCGTAACCCTTTTTGCTCATCTTTACCAGGCATGCCAATAATTGTGGGAGGGGACTGTAAGTCATACATCAGTAATTTGATTACACTCTTTTTATAACCATAATATAGTTGCCTTTTTATATTCTGATTACATAATGCTGTTATATGTATTCTGCTACTTGTCTAAGTCAGTGCACATGTATATGCCCTCCACGTAGAATGGTCTTGTCTTAATAGTAAATAAGAGTTGTTGTCTCTCATTTTGTGTGTATTGCAGGAGGATGAAGTCCCTGAACTGGAGATTGATGTGGATGAGCTACTGGATCTACCCAGTGATGTAGAGAGAGCCATCAGAGTGAAGGTTTGTGCGTCTGACTTGTATTATTCTTTGACTTCAAAGATCTCAGTAAAAAATCAACTTCAGTGTTGTCTCTTGATAAACATATCAGTGCTGGTTTGACATTTCTGTTCATTTCATGTGTTTCACATAAAACAGCCACATCACATACTGTGGCATTAGTGGCAGATTGACATTTATGCATTTATTTCACATATGTTAGCCTTTCAGAATGCTGAGTACCATGTTAATAGAACTGTAGGAAGCTAAAATCTTTTAAAAAATAAACAAAAAACCTAGATAAATACGAATTGTACAATTACTAGTTCTTAGAAGTGTACAAATGCTAAGAATAGATCTCTGGTGAGAAAGCCTGCCAGATAGAGCTGATCAACAGAATGATGTTTCTTCGTTATTGTGATAAATTGTCAAAAAATTGTTTTCCGAGCATATTGAGAATATCTGAAGTACTTAAAGAACAACTGAGTAAATGTTTCATTGCAAAGTAAGCACATATAAGCCTGTTGGATTAACTGTAGGACAAATTGTAAAAGATTGAATAAACATTGTCATTGTAAGTTTATTTTATTGTTTCTATTGTGTCTGTTCCAGCTTATTGAATCTCAGAAAAACTGAATGTCTTCATAAATATTATGTATTGTGAAATCATCTGAAAGCATCATGATTTTTTGCCGTATCACGCATTCCCGACTGCCAGAACACTTGGAATTGTCATTTTCTTTGCAGCAAAACTAGTAGTCTTACTACTGTACAATGCCCATGGAACATTTGGGGACTTTTTACTTCTTCTGCAATATAAATTAAAAGTTGTACATATGACATGTTATAAAAGAATAAAAAAATTAATACGCTTTGTATATGTACTTTTCTATGTGGAAAGGTCACAATACTGTCAAACATTTCTATGTGAGCTATTTTTTCCCTCAAAATAAACCTTGTTTGTTTTTACTGTTATAACAAACTGAAAAAGAACCACTGTCACCAAACCTAAGAGGAATATATTTAACACAAACTGACATTTTCATGTTGGTCAACTGTGCTTGTTTTCCAGATGCTGCTTGTTGACTGTTATAAACCTAATGATGTAAGTGTATATTTGAGCAATCATATCTGACTGTTAGATCAACTTGATTTTTGTATTCTGAACATCTGACAAATCCTTATATTATAAATTCAGATATAGTTGAAATTGAATATTTGAACACATGCTTTTCAATAATTCAGATGGAAAGTTCCAGCGTTGGCTTTTTCATAACTGAATAATTCAAAGTGAATACTCTGACACTGGCTTTTTAATTATGTTCCATGATATAATGTAGCTGGAATTTCTTTAAATCTTTGTTAAAAGTTGACGCTCATCTTCTGTGTCTTTTGTGATCGTCCTTAAGGACTTTGTGGCTGCACTGCTGGAAAAGGTGAGAGGCATGCAGAAGCTTAGCACTCCACAGAAGAAGGGGGATCTCACCCCATGAACTCCACCAGATACCAGCCCTCCTCCCTCAACCCTGTTACTCCAACACTGAGAGGTGCAGGCGGGCACATGGACTCAACCACTACAACACAGTGTCTGTCTGTCAAAACGAAGACAAGCGAGGAGTTCAGCCAAGCCAATCTCAGCTGCAGGTTAACCACCCCAACTGTCTTACTTTGTTTCAGTACTGTTTCCTCAATATATTATTCACGTAGAGAGTGTGTGGTAGTGTCCTTTTTAGCTTAAAGGTATGGGAGAGGAAATGAGGAATGGTTGTTATTCAGTTTTGTACACTAAAACACTAAGTGCCATAGGACATGGCTTGGTGCATCAGTAATTGAGTAGAAAATTAGATTGACTTTTTCCTTTTTGTCCATGTAGTTTTCACTTAATGTCTTTTTTTCCTATAAGAACAAGTAATACTTGTTTTGCGATGGGCTAAGGCAGCTATTAGAGACAATGAAGTGAACCGTACTGATTTAATGTTAAAGTGTCTTAGCTTGAGGTATTTTGATGTGAAATCAAGGGAAAAGGAAAGTTGGGGAATTTGTGTGTTTGAACCATTTTCATTCAGTAGATTTGTAGGGTATATCCACACAGATCCGTGCTTAGCGCTCTAGACTTGGATACAGTAATCTGACTGATCTAAAGCAGAAGATCGACAAATTCTGTTTAAATTGTAGCAATACCTTGGAAGTGAATTTGCCAATTTTGTTATCCTTTTTTAACAAATCCTTTCATGTGTATGCAGATCGAAGGCTATGATGAACTTTGATGATGACTATAAAGGTGCCAGAGTTGAAACATGGACACTAGTATGTGGTATAGGCCTAGCTCTATGATAAATCAAGTTTCAATGTCCAAACAGTTTTTGTACATAAAACTTTTATTCAGCTCAACAACTTAAAATGAACTTTCTGACAAAGAGGAAGCAAACACAGTCCATATTTGCTGGAATGAAAAACTGTACTGTATGCACTCTCACAACCAATTATGTGTAGTAGGGTTCTTAAGAAAATAAAGAATGGTGCTAAAATGTGTTGGGTCCATAGATGTTTGTGATTCAGTGTAATTATGACTTGAAAACCAAACGTATAGGTGGACAGTTTGTCAAGTCTGAAATATGATGAGCTACAGAACAAATCCCCTGAAACTGCTACAGTCTCCAGAGCAGCAATAGTGAATCCACCAGCTTCAGTGCTTTTACAGTCTAGACGGAGGCTGTTGATCTTACAGCACAATGATTCTGACTTGTTAAGACTTCAAGGCAAATTTATGTCACTATAAATCAGATCTTCTTTCAATGCTCAGCAGCTCTACTTCAAAGATGAGTGTGGCTCCACCTAGAGGACAAAAGTAAACATACAAAGTGATACTCATGGCAGTGTCTATTAAGCATGTTAAAATTGATACAGACTTTCTGGGCACAGACTAACCTCCTGTACTATATGATGGCATTTAATGTTTTTTTGATCTTGGAATCAGTAATGCTCAATTAGGAAAAACGCATTCATGCCTGTTTAAATAGATTTCTGCCAAGCGACCTGTTGAGTCTATTTGCATGCTTTACATGGGACTTTAAGCAAGGTTCTTTCGATTCCAGTCCTGTAGTGTCTAGTTCCCTGCACAAACACATACATAATTTTACTTATGTGAGACTCCCAAAAGCATCTAAGTGTTTCACTCGATCTACCATTTAAGAATCATGTTTAAAACCTTGCTATGTTCAGTAGGTGTTTTTGAGCAGGGATGTTACTGCACTGTGCTGGACACTGGCCCTAAAAGCTGACTAAAATGAGAAAAGGAAGAAAAAAAAAAAGAAAAAAAAAACTAACAGCAGCAGACTAAATACACCTCATGTTGTATATCTGGAATACATACCTGGGATTTTGGGTGGTGCACCTCTATCTCCATAACCTACAATGTAACAGTATAAAGTGAGAGATTGAACCGATTATAAATGTATGAACATGACAAACGCAAGACAGTTGACAAGTAATCTGGTAGTTCCAAAATCAACTCCGGTTGTAACAAATTATAAATGTTTACTATATAAAAAGACATTCCCTCTCAACTATGTAAAGGCAAAACATAAGGGCAGTTGTAGAATCTAGCAGAGTTCCAGACAAATGAATGTGGAACCACTTACCATGTTAATTAGTATTGTCATTGATCAGATTTCTGCTGTTATCTGATTATTCAAAAGGTCGTGTAAACTCCGATCTAGAAATCCGGAAATTTAAAAAATAAAAAACGGATAAAGAGAGCTGTATTTTAGCTCAATGATCGGATTTCTCAGCGTATGTATACGCTCATTTAGATTTCTTTCAGACTGCTCTGCAATCAGTCTGCACATGTGTGAAACAGACCTGAAATAAGCAAGCAGCACTGCTGTGAGATGCCAGCAAAACACTTTTGCAGTGACACTGAAACCAACTACATACTTCATGAAATGAGGGATTTAAGTAGTCTTTATTTTCTAGATGATATGTTCATATTTTCAGGTAAAGCGATGTTTTTTAAAAAGCCACAGCATGAAGTTCGAGTTTGACATTACATCATGTCTTCTGACTTCACCACCTGGTTGCAAAGCAGAAATCCAATTACTGCCTGACTCATGTAGACCTGTAGCTTATATGTTAACCGGATTACTGGTGAAATCAGATTTTCTGCAGTTATGAGATTATTAAGTGCATGTAAACAAACTCACTGACAATGTTAAATTGTATCAGACTCCACACTTTAACAAACAAATGAGCTAGACAACAAACAGAAGACTGGCCACTATATGGAGATCAGCCTTATAGCCATATACAGCTTAGAGTCACCAACACTCTTTGCACTGTGCCTAAACTCCTCATTCTTAATCCTTGTTTTGACAGACCAGGGCTCATATTCACAAAGCTTCTCAGAGTATAAGTGCTGATCTAAGATCTTTTCATGTCAGTAAAATCATAGTCAACAGCTCACTTGTACTGAGAAGCTGGATTAATACAGGTTCAGGTTCTGGCAAGGCAACCAAATGGTAATTATGTCTAACAGCATATCCTCGATGTTCCTCCGTTACAACCTGAGACAAGTCCAGCACAGTTTGGTTATTTCCCTGCTTAAACACTCCTATTAAATATGGCAATTAACTGATAAGTGAACTCAGATGTGTTCAAGCAGAGAGAATCACAAAACTGTGCTGAAATCCAGCATCCTGGAAGTGATGGTTCCAGACCAAAAGTGTTTCATGCAGCCTCATCTAAGCATCTGCTTCCTTGACTGTGTTCCTTGCAGTGCCACCAATTCTGTGCAAAGCAACAGAAAGAATGCTGCTGCTCATCTGCTTCAATGACAACCTCCCAAAAGTCTCTTTTATGAGCTCTTTACTGAACTAAGTCCACTGGCGTGCAGTTTGGTTGCAGCATAATACACATTCAAGGCTGCACTCAAATGTCAAGCAGTTCTTTTCAAATGAAACACGTCATGATGTGTACAGCATCCAAAACACGAATGCATCTCTTGACACTTTCCGCTCACACAGCAATTCACCATCTAACTCAGGATTTCAGGCTCTGCTTTCTGTGAGGACATGTACAGCAGACATAACGCATGGAACCATGGCCTCAACCATTCAGTGGTTGAATGACTGCTCTACAATTTCCCTTATATATTTATTTTTCCTTTATTTATTCAGAATTTGAAAGTGACAGCTATTCTTTGAGATGTGTTAAAATGCCACAATGAATGTTCTTGTTCCATGAACGTCCATTCCAAGTCTGAGTGTTTTTCTGTTTTCATTCAAGTGACCATTTTGTACACAGGTTTCTCTTACTAAGACTTGCACAAGGGGTCAAAGTTTCCAACTGCCTGATGTCCCTGGACACATTTCATATTTTGGCCACTAAGAATCTGCATTTTCTAGTGGCCTAGACTTTTTTTTCTATTTTTAGGTTTTTTTTTTTATTATATTTTCCCCCACAGGCTAGCTTATTTTTCCCCATCTTCACAAATATCCAACATTAATAACAAAATAACTGCTTCTCACTGTCTCTCACGAGATCTAGTCTGTTTGGTTAGACACAGAACTAACTGCATCAAATCCGATTTAGCTGGATTTTGACAAATGTTAACATCACAATAACTAATGAAACATTTCAAAGCTACTTTTTTTGTATTGAAGCAAGTGTCAATTGTAAATACACTATATATACAATTAAGATTTCTATCATTCTGGCCACAAGATTTATGAGCTTGTTACCACAAAAGGACAGTGCAAATGTTTCTCTGTCTACCCCGACTTGCACAACTTACGTTGTTACATGAGTTACTACTCATGCAAATTATAACTTCTCTTCATCTAGACCTCATTCCAGACTTGGCAATGCCCTAAGCATGGCTCCTTGCTGGACTTCCATGCAAACAACTACCTGCTTTTTTTTGTAAATTACTTTAAGCAAGATGGTCTGTTTATGAAATGAATGTAAATTCAGATGTAGATAATGACTCCCTCTGTTACTCACCAAGCTCAGATGGAATGACAAGTTTCCTCTTCTCCCCTTCACACATTCTAAAAACAAGAAGGAAAGAGATGACGCTCAACAGCAAAACTTCTCACTGCAACACACTGTGTGAGCCCTCTCTACGACTCACTTTTGCACTCTTCTGCGATCCATACCCAAACCCTAATCCTCGCCAGAACAAGTGAAACTGCCATACAAGCCACAGGCCAACCACAAAACACTGAGAAGCAATAAAAGTGAACTTACCCTAGAAGACCTTGATCCCAGCCTTTAATGACTTGACCAGTCCCCAGGGTGAAGGTGAAGGGCTGATTTCTCGGTATGCTGCTGTCAAATTCTGTCCCATCCTCCAGCTTTCCCTTATGACAAAATAGCAGAAAACCAGTCATGTATGTATGGGAAGAGGGGAACGTTATGGAAAAATGAATAACACACTGAACACCTACAGTGTAGTGCATGTTCAATACGTCCCCTTTCCGGGACTTAATGGGACAGTTGTCCACTCTTTTCTTTATTCCAATTTGAAGCTTTTTCTTTTCAGCCCCATGCACGACGTCCGTGAGGAGGGACATCAGGGTCACAGCTAGAAACAAATACAGCCTCATATCTGTAAACACGAGAAGAACAAAGTAATATATGTGAATAACAACCGGACTTGAAATTAGCATTTTTTTCTTACTAAAACTGACAGCAAGATGAAGCAAATGTTCTGAGCCGAGCAGCTTTCACTGACGTGTCCTTCAGCACATCAACAAACCGTTACAGTTTCATAGCAGGGTTTATAGTTTAATCCTCAAATCTCACGATACGTGTTGACAGAAGTCCAAACCCTGCACTGTTATGTCCCACAAGAGGGAAATTTTAAGCTTGAGAAAATGGAGAAAGTTAAATTTTCTCATAAACATACAGTTAATGAGTAACGTTAGCTAGCGAGCCAGGCCTAAACAAAAAGAGAAGCCAGCACGATACCGCTGATACAACCTAATGTCAACCAAAAATATCAGAAATTTCTAGAGCATAACGGGAATCGAAGATTATTTATCTGTCTCGCAAGACACAAACATCAACGTTAACGTTATTTCTAACCTTAATACCGGCTTGGCAGACACTAGCTAACTACCCAAGTTAATTTAGCAGCTGGCTAAACGCCCCACCACAGGCAATTATGTATTAATTATTCTCAATTATTTAATTCACAATAAAATTACAAGAAGTGCTGAAAAGGTCCGGCAACATTCAGTGTCCTTATCTGAACCGTTTGTCTACGTTAGCTCGCATGAAATATAGTCAAACCTAGCAGTTACCCTAGTTAGCTATCCTAGCTAAGCTAACTTCACCTCAGCTGAATACGGCGAGCTAAGCTAGTCTATAGATATCAGCTGAAAACATTAAGAGCAGGAGCTGAGGACAGAGAATGACCAGCCTTTTCACTGATATAACTTACATTACCTTCGGTTAGAATGAGATGCACAGCCTGCCCGGTTTTAAACAGGTTTGGATGGCGGAGCTGCTGAAACACACAGATATGAATCCAGCAACTACAAGGAAACTCCAGCCTTTAGACTGAATCCTGAATATGCTGCTGGTATTGTAGCGATAGACTCGCAGAATGCAATGCATATACACACAAATGTTAATTGTAATGTCTCTAAAATGTCAACAAAAATAAAATTAAAAAAGATATTGGGAGCTTGAGTGCGTTGATTGCGTTTCAAATTATATTGAGGCAAATCACAGTTCAGCTGGTGAAAAAAATCTTTATGTACCTCCTAAACTCTGGAACAGTATTCCTGAGAATATTAAAGATGCAAGCTCAATTGCTGTTCTTAAATTCAGATTAAAACCCGTTTGTTATGATCGCATATGCCTAGAATAGTGTGGCTCATTTTCCCCCGTGGTCTGTAATTGTGCTGTTATTATTAATTATTATTCGCATCCAGTGTTTTACTCAAATTACTCAAATGTTAAGCACTTTGAGATTTTGTAATTTCATGAAAATGTTGTATAAATAATGAAGACAGTTTTTTTTGAGGACCGTTATTATGCTGGGTTTTGAATGAGGCTGGGTTTCTCGTGCGTTGTTGTTGCTTGTGGTGCTCCTTCAAGCTGCAGGTCGTTCAGCGGTCAGCAGGAGGCGCCATTTCATTGTTATTGTCTTCAACTCGGCTTCGTCTGCGATATTTTTGTTCGAGGTTATTTGAAATATAAAAGAATAAAGGAAGATGCTTTAAAGAGATGTTTTCTACACGTACACAAAGGAACATGTTGCGCTTAAAGAGACATTTTAAACGTTCCGGGGCAAATAAGTAGAGCACTTAAAAGCACACAGTCTTTCTGTCATGCAAGCCTCTTATTTGCAGCCCGGCTAATGAGGATTTATTAAAGACCCAGAGGTTGTAAGTCCCTTTTTCACCACAACCCACAGCAGCACGTTATAATAAATGCCATCAGAAAAACTTCATTGAGTCTCCCGGCTGAAGAGGAGTAAACCATAATCACTTCATTCTCCTCCGACAGAAGGTTTCTCATTTAAATCTCATGAGTCATGTACTGTGTGACTGTAAAGTACGTGGCTGAAATACAAAAAGTTTCTGTTGCTGTGGGTGACCGAAGGCAGACTGAGGCAGCCACACAGACTCTGCTGCTGTTTCATTCAGGAGTCATTCCCAGAACAGGCATGGAAATGTGGACATTTTAATGTCAAGAAAGCATAATTTCCATCCTCCACAGTCTCTAGTATAGACCCTACACAGCTAAAGTACTGTGTTGAACCATTTGAAAATACCTTGAGGTTACAGAGCACACTCTTTTTCTTCTTTAGACTACGCTCAACATTGAGAGCTGGTAATATATTCCGGGGTGCCCAGCTTGCAACCCATCCTGTATTAGATTAGATATTAAGGGCACCATATAAGAGGACACCATCCTACTTGCAGTCCACAACAAAATTATAGCAAGATTATGGGATATCGACCTCGCTTCAAGAAATAGACCCTTAGAATTGGACACAGTATGGACCAATAAATAAAAAAAAAAAAAACAAACCAAAAAAAAAAAAAAAAAAAAACACCTGTCAACCCATTCATTTTAAAATATGCCACAGGACGCATTTAACTTTGTGTAAAACATCTGATTGTAATCCCCCCACCCTTATTGTAATGTCTGTAGTTTAGTACCTGCTCTGTGAGGGTCTATGGGGGTACTGACCACTGAAGAAAAGGGTAAAAGGGGGCTAACAAAGTATGCAGAAGAACAGATGGACTAACTGTAGAACTACAAAGTGCACCTATATAGTAAGCGGAGCTGATCAAATGGACAATGAGTGTAGAAACAAGGTGGTCATAATGTTGTGCCTTATCGGTGTATATAACTGAACTGAAGAGCTGTAGTCTGCTTTGTTTGGTTAACTCTTAAGTGATACTTTTTTAATCCCACAACCGGGCAAATACCACCTCTGCATTTAACCCATCCGTGAAGTGAAACATCACATATACACTAGTGAATGCAAAAGTCTAAAAGATGCTAATTTAATTCTAAATTAAAAGTCTAAATTCATTTTTTGTTTGCTATACATTTAATGTACATTCTATATAGTCAGGTTTGTGTCTGTACTTCCTTTGTTATATCAAACAATGAAAAAACGGATAAAAACAAGTAAAATGTGAAGACTTGGGCCCCATTCACTAATATATTCCCAAGTTTTTTCTTATACGTGTTCTTGAGAAAGATACTAAGAGAAAGTCTACAACAGATTCATGACTTGTTCTTAAAGTGCAGAATTGTTCACACCTTTGTGCTCTCAAATGTGTATAGATTCTGTTCTTAGCCGAGAATAAATCCCAGTTGGTGAATGACGCACAGTGTTGTTTTCTCCGAACATCCAATCATAATGAAATATCTCTCTCTCATAACCACCAATGTGGCCTGAAATCTGCACTTTTGTTTAAGGGAGCTGTGAATGAGAAATAATTGAACACAGTGTAAGAGGTGTTCGAGGTGTATCCACTGTGGAGGACAAAGTATATATTTTTCAGTCCTTAATCTCTAGTTTAAGAGGTTGTAGTGTAAGAGTAGTCTTGGTAGGGCTTGTACATCAAAAAGGTGTCAAGGTTACAGGAAACAAGAAATTGTCAATGCAAAATAAAATGAGAACAAAAGGTCAAATAACAACAAACATTTTTCGAAAACTTCATATTTTTATTCTTCATTGACAGGTATCAATTTGATCATGGCAAAGGTTTGATGTAGGTGCAAGTTTTATACACTATATTAATGATGAATTCTTATATTCAAAGGAAAGAACTGGAACACTTTGAAAGATTTTTGCCTTTCATGCAAGACATACACTGAAATGACACTCTTTGACACTGAAATGACTCTCAGAGAGGGAATAAAAATGAATACTTTTCACAAAATCCTACAGCCGCTCCTTCCTACAGCCATTAATCACAATGAACTCCATTGTTTGTTTGATTTTTTTGTTTGTTTGTTTTAAATCACCTCATTAGTTCTAAAAATAAACTACAAATTTGTACAATAAGAAACAAGCCAGCACAGATTGGTGGTGAAATTGATGGGCTAACTATTGTAAATGGGCGGTTATAGCCTCTTGTTCTAGCCTCATCTACTCTATGCCTCCCCGAGACATACACTGCAAACAGTTTAAAAATAAAAGTCAAGAGAAACATTTCTGGCTCTACCAACTACCTGGGAGACTTCAGCTCTTACCAACCCAGTAGCACTTTTCCAGTCTTCCCTCAGGCTAAACAATGCAAGTATGCGCATATAACATTCATAATAATAAACCTCAGTTTTTTTTTTTTTTTTTTAATTGGCTTTATAGATCTATATTGTCTTCATAATATCAATGCAAGCATTAAATTCATGGACAAAACAAAACTCTACTATGTTATCCTAACTTTGTTTATATAACATTAGAAAACCAGTCAGTTTGATAACTGCACTGTAAAGTTAGAGGCTAACGAATAGCAATGTCTACCATGAACTTACTATGTAAATTCATGAATGACTAATTTGTGCATTACTGATAATTGGATGCTAATGCTCTAAAGTTTTAAATGCAAGTTAAATTACATTAAATTAAATTACAGATTTAAATGACCTAGATTAACTGCTCTTGTTTTCCAACTAAAATCTAAAATAAACTACATAACATTAACAACTTTTTCACATCTTTTTTATTTGTTTTTTGGTTTATGATTAACCACTGATTTATCTCCTTCACTTTAGCATGATGGTACAGTAATAACCCAGAAGTTGTTAGGGGAACCCTGATGGCTGTGTGGCACTAAGTAGCTGCTTATATCACTTAAGTACAGCTGGCACTGGTGTCATATTTGAAAAAAAATCTAGTAACAAATTAGACCCATTTTAGAAGCAGAACGGACGCGCTTGTGTGTGTGTGTGTATATATATATATATATATATATATATATATATATATATATATATATATATATATATTTGAAATGGGCCCACTCTCAGTGACAGGCAGAGGGCTGCTGTCAGTAGTCTGATGAGCTGTGCTCATGGCTGCTCTTGAGGGGAATGACTGGACAGCTCTGATCCTGAGTCACAGGACAGACAGTCACACAAAGCCTGTCTCCTACCCCAACTGGACACACTAAATAAACTTGTCTGGTCAACAGTCTCCTTGAACACGCATAGCTGAACCTCTAAATCCAGCTCAAGTTCAAAAACCCAGAGTGAAAAACTTTCACCCAAATACTGACCAAAAACCCTCATTACATTAGTTTCACAGACTGCAGAATGTATACTGATGAGCCAAAACACCATGACCCTCTGTATAATATGCTGTTGGTCTTCCGTGTTCTACCAAAACAGCCCCAACCCACCATGGACTGTACAAGACCTCTGTAGGTGCTATGTGGTATCTGCCACCAAGACATTAGCAGCAGATCCTTTTAAAGTTTACTTTTGTGGACTGTAACAAATGTAGACATAGTAGGCCTATATATTACCTTCATATATATCACTTCTATTTTCATGAAGCAGAATGGGTAGAGACTAATTAATTCTCCATGATACAGTACTATGCAAAACACCCAAGTACATTGCTTAAAACCATTTATCTTGATGATGTGTTTTTGCTTGTAAAAAAAAAAAAACACCATAATAGATGCAAATGAATATAAATACAGTAAAAAGTAATATGCATTTGTCATTTTGAAAAAGGAGAGTTGATATCTTGTGAGCTAGTTTGAAGAACAAAGTTTTGTTGCAGATGTCCTCATTGCCCGCAGCTATTATTAACATAATGAAGTCTTAAATCAGCCAAACCAAGTGTAGTGCTTATTTGTATTTATTCAAATATTGGAGTTTTTCCTCAGAAAATAAATGCTACCCAGATAAATAGCTGTTTAATTCCAATTTTCTCAGGTGCCTAAAACCTTTGCACAGTACTGTATGTGTGGGGCAGGTCTGGACTGTCTACAGTGCTAGGTGCATTATGGTGGGTTCCACACAGCCAGTTTCACCAGAACAAGCGGGGCTGTTTCGGCCTTACATTGGCATTCTTGTAAGCTTGTTAATATTGTGTAAGTTAACGGTTTGTGATGTAGCCCTCGTCAACATTAGGCTGGAGAAGCCTGGGGAACACAGGAGTGTTGTATTCTGTGATTGTGATGAGGATTATGATGATGTATTATTCTGTAATACTTATCCCAAACACTTCAGTGACAAGAGTAGGTCTGGAAAGATGACCCTTATGGCACTCCAGCAGATCTTGTGGCAAATGACTAATTAAGTGTTGGAGTGGTGCATACTGTGAATCTTAATGATGAGAGCTCTCCTGGGCTGGGAGGATTTGACTGTATTACATGGAATATGAGGATGGAAATCAACCTATTAACTGCAAATGTAGCTGGACCGCTTGACTCACTTTGAAAGAAACTGTCACCAATTACCTTAACAATGTTACTAAAGGGAAAATCTTGCCTTTCCCCCCCGATCGGTCGGCTCCTGTACTTTCTAGAAAACAGCAAACTCTGCAGAAAAGTCTGCCAATGCAATGAAACGCAACACAGCAATCTATAAAGTGGAACATAAAGGACCTCAGAGCAATCAGACCTGTCTGTTGCAGAACAGCCCACACCCTGCACGAGCCACTGTTAATGCACGAAGTGTGACCTTTTCCATGAGAGCACGCTCACACACTGAGAGTGCCACTCATGTATGAAAGACCAAAAACAAAGCATGCAAATTGGCCCTCATTCACACACTGAGAAAATGAGGCCAACGGGCATCCATTCAAGGCTCACAAACGAAGCAAATTAGCTATTTGCCCTCCATTTACCATAAGCAGCTCATGCCCCTCCTGCAGCAGCTCAGTGCAGGTTCTGCACTCATCAGTCTCAGCCCAGTAATAGCAGCAGACCCTCCGGCCCTCCGATCAAGAATGATGCAAGTCAAGCACTTCAGTGATGAGAGTCTGTAAAGCCAGGTGGAAGCGAGAAAATGGCTGGGTGTGCATGGTTGTGACAGATTGCTTCCACTCTACAAGTGCACCTATGACTAAGTGAATACTGCAGCCAGCTGTCCCTGAGGGGGTATTACCACATACTCCCTCACGTTAACAGCACCAGTTTTTCCTTTCAATTGACCTCAAAGGTAGTAAAAAGGGTAAGCTATGGAGCCGACGAGGCTTCAAAATGGCTACACATCTCTGTTTTGAGCACCTATCATTCGTTAACAATTCAGCTGAATGCAACACCAGTGCAAATGATACAGCCGTCAAGGCATACACTGCATCATCACAGTAACAGCCCAAACTGGACTTATTTGTATACTTGGATAACATGTCCCGGCATTACTGACCAATATAGCCACCTCACATTAAATACCAGAGTACTGCTTTCACCAGCTTACATTTGAAAAGCCATCCGAAATAGATGCTAAGCAAGATCAGCCAGTATATAAACAGTGTACATATGAAGTAAAAATTCCCATGAATGCAGCATTAAGACTGATACATTGTGAAGTCTAGGGGAACAGTGTGTGTTTTGTAAAGCACTGGCATGCTGTAAAAAAAAAAAAAATCACTGCATCACAGGACTTACAGGTTTCAGACATTAGAATTGTTTTGATGCAAACTAGACGCTCATACAACACAGTGCAGCATTCAGGACATTAACATGCACAGATTTTTGATCATTTCATTTTTTTACTGAGTTTATATCAGTGATCAATATCTCCATCAGACCCATATTTTCAAGTTAAAATTGTATTTGCATATGGCATAAATGAAGAAAGTGACCAGTTCAGGGAGCAGGGCTGAATTGGGGTGCACATTGGCTCATTGTTTTTATCAAATCAAATACCGGTGTTGTGTTATCCACCTCCATAGTTCTACAGAAATTAGGGCCCAATCCCATTTCACCCTTGACCCTACACCTTATCCCTTACCGCTCCATTTTGCACATTCATGTCGAGGTAGGGTGTGGCAATTTTTGTTGAGGTGGAGGGGTAAGTTGAAGTGCTATGGCTACCTGTTTTTTTTTTTTTCCAGGACCAAACAGAGTGATTTGAGAAAAAAAAGAAACAACGGCAAGATGGCTACGCTAACATAAGTATTCTTTCTGTAAAATTATGATAACCACTGCATCTTAATTTAGTGTAGTTTCAAAATGTTATGGTCATTTTCTTCATAACAAGCATAGAAAATTGATAGTAGTATGCTAATATCTCTGTAGCTACTTAGCTAACAAGGGGCAGGAGTACAAATAAGAAATGGGATTGGGCCTAACTAGGCAGGTTTGACATTCCTGTAAGCTTGGTCAGTGATAACAGACCGAGGGCCTAGTTGAAACATTCACTATAATAATCCAGCAGAATGATGCAAACACAATCAACGTTCTACGTTGTTTGAACCACATGGCCTTTCCAACCTAAACACAAAAAAGACACATCAAAGCAAACATGATTAGTAAAAATGGCTGTGCCAAATGTAATTTAACAGCTAATATTGGCATGACAAAATCCAAACACATTTAATTTATGTGATACATGTAATACATTTTTGATGTGCCTGTGAATGTGTGAAAAAAATTAAATGGAGAAAAAAAAACTTGAATTTTCATGGGTTGGAAACTGCTGGCATTGTTTACATGAGAAGGTGTAGTTGATACCACTGTGTTTAAACTAGCTGTGTTGAGGCTGTACTTTAGCCTGATTAGCTTTCACTGAGTTGACTACACACTTATATGCTTATATTAAAATCACCAAGAGGGTGATTAAAATACAGATGTGAATTCTGTATGTTGTACACACAACACAGTAATAGAGAACTACTTGAAGAAAAAAGTTACATTTAATGCTACAAAAATGGTCTTCAGGGTAAATTGTGAGAAATTCTGTCACAGCTGGAAAAATCTGCAGATACTGTTCTGAGAATACAAGAGACCAAAAATGCATTCTACATAGACATGCCATACAACGACAGAAGCAAGTGTATGTGAGATTAGTGAACAGCTTGAAACAGTTTGTGGAGGTTGTATACAATGTATATTCTATTACTTATTAGCTTCACTAGTACTACATGATTAAACTTCAAACTAACATGTTTTGTCTGATTTTGTACATTTAAGGTAAGATTATATATTGTGTAAATTTCATTTTTTGCTGAACCATTCCTTTAAAACACACAAGTATAATTCCACATCCCTGTCTTTGCAGGGTATCTATTGTCTCATCTACTGCTGTAGCTAAATAATGCCATGTTACACATAACCCCCACTTTGACCTTAACCTATATCTGAAGAAAATGTACAATGTCTAAATGCTGATATTTTTCTGTTATCTTGGGAGCATCTGGTCCTCACAAAGAGCCTAACACGCACAGTCGTTCTCAGTCTCTCTATTTCTCACTTTTATCTCTTCCTCTGAGTTTGTGCTGTTAAGAATGAAGAGCCGAGATGGACAGACAGATGGACAGACAGACGGGCAGCAGACACCAAGAGGGAGACTGGCTCAGCTCAGCAGTCAAACAAGGAGTGCCATGAGAGCAGATATTATGCAGAACAGAATTTCAAATTTGTGTGAGAGAGAGAGAGAGAGAGAGAGAGAGAGAGAGAGAGAAAGAGAGAGAGAGAAAGAGAAAGAGAAAGAGAAAGAATAAACAGACATTTTTCTAAGGCCTTTTGGATAAGAGAATTTGTGTAGGGCGTGCTGCTATCGATCGTGGCTTCGTTTAAACTCATTGATCTCAGTGGGCTTGATGTGCAAGCTGCAGGAAAGGCTCGGCTTACTTGGAGGTCATGAATATTTGAATAACTGACATTGGGGCATTACAGAGTGGCAGGGTTACATTTTGAATATTCATGTCTAATTCATCATCAGGTACAACTGAGGCTTTTAGAGAAAGAATGAAAGAAAGAGAAAGAGAGATGGAGAGAGGGAGAGAGAGGGAATGTAACACCAAAAATAGCACTAGTGTCTGACATGATGACCATTGCTGAAATACATTGTTAAATATATGGTCGAGTAAAAGAGTAGCGGAGCATGGGGTACAACCTGTGTGGTTAAAGCAAGCTGCTGCGCTCTCTCTCATACAACCATAGCAACATCATCTACAAACTTCAGTTCCTATTCAGACATTTCTCAGTATTCAACTCAAAGATCATTTTTGTTGCGTGTAGAGTAACTTTTTCAAGTGTCTCTAGACTGTTTTGCGTCACCCAGTGAGGGAAGCCCATATCTTTCAATATAAATTCAAAACAGGTCATTTGTGTAACTCATTCATAAGAATGTATTATAGTGGTCATGTAAATAAATTGTTTTATCATGTTAACGCTACACTACGTAAGTTTGAGATTTGTAGGCCCCTCTGGAGGAAATGTGGAATTGTATGCAACATGTGTGAGAATATCTTTAAAAATCTGATTGTGAGAACTCAGTCAAAACTTCTGAGAATCTAAGTGAATTGTGTACTATTCTAATCATGTCTATATCCGTATAATGTTGATTTTAAATTTGAGAACTAAACGTCAAGGCGGAACTTACTTTTGAGTCTATGCATGTGACGTTATTATGTAAAGACATATGACACCATCTGGAAAAAAGAAAAACGAAATCCAACTTGAGGCCTCTGACTTAAAATGACTTTCAGGCTTTACAGGGCAACAGAAGTTTGACTAAGTCCCTTTTCTGTAATTATTTTGATGAATATTTATTTAGTAAACATATAAATATATATGGAAGCTACACTATGTACATTTTGGGGATTTGGAAACCTCTATTGGAAATGTGTAATTGTTCATAATTGTATATAACGTGCACTTGTATCACATTGGAAGCATGAGCTGGGAACCAAACAGGCCATGAGAAGAAGAAAACTGCTTATGCATGGCATAGTTGTGACCAACAACAGCTGGGAAATAAGTAAAATAAAAAAAAGTGGGCCTTTATACCTTTGCTGTCATAAAAACATGTGTAACTTTTTAAAACCATATTAAATCTTAACAGCAGAAGGAAGATTTTATCCCAAGTAATCCATTCATTCGTTTTCAAATGGTGCATGGAGGTTTGGATTAGACAGTCATGATATATAAGATTAATGGAGTGATGTGTGATAGGTTACAGTGGGGCCAAAGAATTCCTGTCTAACAGTCATGCCAATAAAGCTGCTTTAAAGTTTAAAGCAGGGAGAAGAGGAGAGAAAAGAAGGATGAAGAAGGACAGAGGGGGTTAGAAGATAAAAGGCTGCTATGGCAAGCTCGGGTGAGAGACATTGATTTGAACATCCGCTGATAAAGAGTGACAAAGTGAGTGGCAGCAGTGAGAGAGGAACTGACTCTAATCCTTAAGTGCTGTAGTAGTGCGACTTAATCAAATATAGATATAACTGCTTCCCACTCCGAGCGTCACATTTCACCATTCAAACGGCTCACATGACTCACGCACTTTCTACATCTGCTTCAGATGATGTACGAATGAAAGACTGCTTTTTTTTCACTGACTCATTCTTCCTACATTTCACTCCCTCCTCTAATATCAAACACGCATCAGTTGCAGAGTTCCTCCAGCTTGCAGCAGACATACACGCTACGACCAGAACCCCACAGCACAGCTCAGGGAACCCACACATACAAAGGCTCGTCCATTAGTTCCATACCCAGCCCAGACCTGCATCCACTGAGAGTGCAAACATGCATCATCATCATCATCATCCATGACATCTTCAATATATAATTTCAGTAAACATGACCAGCATTAAAATGATCATTTTTCTACAAATATCAATGCATAATTATTTTATATTTGATTATAAATATTGTATCACTTTTAAATACAATAATAACTGTGGTATGTGCTAAAGTTTGCACACCTACTAAGCCAGTATTTAGTAAGAGACAGATATCACAGCTTGCAAACACCTTTTGTAGCCAGCTGCAAGGCTTTGTATTCTTGTTTAAGGAATTGTTGTCACTTAGTTTCTTCAAGAATGCTCCAAGTACTGTGAAAGTCGTAAACAGTCGTGCATGCACAACCCACAGATTTTCAATGATGTTCAATTCAGGACTGTGAGGGCCATTTTAGGTTTTGGAATGGTGAATTTTTGAAGCGTGTTTTAGATCATTATCCTGTTGTAGAAGTGCACCTCTTCTCGGCTTTGGTTACTGTTGGTTACTGTTCCTTCATTTCTTTCCATAGTGTGCTGATATTTAGAGGAATCCTTTCTTTTATATACTGGAGCAGTATTTCATATGTCACTGGCTGCCACTCAACCCCAAAACATAACAGACCCACCCCCATGATTTACAGTTATTCTTTTTATCCAATGCTGGTCCTTTCTATCCTACAAATATAACTGGTGATTGTGATCAAAGAGTTCAGTTTTACTTCATCAGTCCACACTGAACTTGTTCCCAAAGAGCCTCTAATTATCTAGATGTTGCTTTGCTTACCTCAGAGTTCTATAAATTTAGCATTTTGGGTATTAGAGGTACAAGTCCAAAAGTTTAAAATCACTTCTCATAATCAAATTGCAGTATATCTGTCTGTAACAAGATGTTTGAAAAGAATAACAGCTGACAAATAATGCACATTGCTTTAAAAAGATATCTTTAATCATAATATAGAATTCATATTTCATGCATGAGTAATGGTCACTTCCAATAATGCATATAAAAAAAGAAAAAATGAGAGTGGCATTTAAATGCATTTTGGATGGAAACCCTTGATTGATATTGAATAATAACTTGTACAAAGTAGATTGATGTGTTATAGACTACATATCAAAAAAATAAATGGTTTATATGCTACTTAAAGTAGTTTGGGGGGAAAAAGTTATGACATGAAAAAATGTAAATAAGTAACTATTGATATCTTTATAGTAATTTCTTGTCTGAAAATCATGAATATTCAGAAATCTATTTACATTTATGGAATTTGGCAGGCTCTCTTATCCAGAGTGACTTAATTTGATTGTTTTACAAAAGTAGGTGAAGGTAGTGTTAGGAGTCTTGTCCAAGGACTCCTACTCGTATAGTGTTGAGCGTTCAACCAGCTGGAGGATTGAACCCCAGTTTTCAGTGTAGAAGGTAGATGTACTACCCACTACACTGTTACCCACTATACTATAACAACCACAGATCTGGCTATTAATTTAAGATTCAAGTTCATTTGAGATGCTATACAGCTACAATGCTGTTCCTCAAAAGAAATTTCTTGATTTGAATTGTGAAACCTGTAGCATTGCATTAAAAGTGTTTTACAGTAGTATGTAGAAATCTGAACACTTCCAGGTCCAATTACATTTTGTTGACATTGCAAGTGAAAAGAAGTTAACACATCCTCTACAGAGAACACACTTAAATGGCATTTTTCTTTATTTTTAGACAGTGAATTCTATTTTTTTTTAGTTTAACATATTGGAAAAACATACTGGGATAAAATATAAATTCTAAATTCAGCTGATACAGTAATTAAAAATGTCTGTTTTCTGTTAAGGACTTTAATTCTCACTTGGCAACACAAAACATTTCAACAGGGACACAAACTTTTGCATATGCCTCTACATGTATCTGCAACAAAATTGGCTTTACATAATTAAAAACTTACTGATTTATCACAACAATGATAAAACATCAGTATTTTCTCCACCTGTAATATCCACCACTCTAATAATGCCTTAGAAAAGAGAGGCTTTATGAATCCAAGTACACAGAAGGCCTTTATCCCAAACACACAGCCTGTCTGGCCATTTTTATTTCCTGTTATTGTTCCTTGCTTGGTGATTAATGCTGTGGACTACACATTCTCTCTCTCACTCACTCTCTCACACTCACACACACACACACACACACACACACACACACACAGGCTCTCATGTTTACAGCTGGCCAAAGCTAAGGGCACTAGCAGGCTGACAGTAAATCAATAAGCTGTGTGTTTTTAGAGTGATGTTCTAGGCTTCATCTCTGCTGATCACTCCAATCTTTGATGAAACCCACGCAGTGTGCTGTGCAACTCCTGACTCATAAATAGCAGCATCATTCATGTGCTTATTTTTAAACATTGTTTCTTTTTTATATTAATCCCTTCCATGTCAATTCAGATGATCTTATCTAATCAGCTTTGGGGGGGGCAGGGTATGAAAGAAACAATGTCTTTTATTTAAAAAGGATCTGATTCATTTAAAAAGGATCTCACTCCCAACATTTCAAATGACGAGACCCAAGCAGTTAGTTTGTTATCCTTCTTTTATTTTGCCTCCATTTTCTGTTTCCAATGATAAGACCATGAGGTTATGGTGAATTAGTATCTGCATATCTTCTGACTCTTACAATTCTCGTTATCAAAAGCTATGAAAAGAGAATAACTTCACAGAAAATACAGAATGCATTGGAAAGATAAGATAAACATTATTTCCAGCAAGCCTGTAAGATTAGTTCCACTCCCCTCCAGCATGATCTCAATTACAAATGCATACGTTTCTAAATTCTAGCGCTCTACGTTTCAGCTCGAATGAGTTCATGAATTTGGAAACAGGATTTAAAAAAAGAAAAAAAAAAGCCTTATTGTTCAATACGTAAACAGCAGGTACTTACAATGCCAAGAGCAGTTCATGTATCACCAGGGAAACAATTTAAGACACTGATATTTCTACTGCCTACATTTACCAAACCTGGACTTGGGCAGCTCGGCAGCTTGGACAAAATAACAATGAATAACGCCAAGAAGACCCAGTGGAGGTGAGTGTTACTGTCACAAGAGCTTTTGAGACTCCCTTCATGTCCCACAAGAACTGAAACAAATAAAAAGGTAACTTGTCCTCCTTTTCCTGAAAAGCCCTCATGTGTGACACCATGAAATATGTGGAAGTACCAACTCCAAATGTAAACAAGGTTTGATACAGTGGTCAACAACGACTGTGTAACTAGGGCACTGCTGCACAAGACAGTAAAGCATGACTGCTGTGTGCTACAGCAACATTTATATAAGTCAGTTAAATCATCCACTAGAGCACAATTACAGAGACTTCAACAGTTCTACTGTGGCATTACTTTCCAGTTTGTGCTTTGTCTCTTCGGGCTAAAATTAACGTGCTTACACCTGACCTACCTGGCTTCCTTGTTTTGATATGTTTAATGATAAGAGGTTAGAAGAGAGAAGCATCTATCAAAACTGTTCGGTGCTCAAATTAGCAAAGCAGTCTGGATGTTGCCTAATGGATTACCGATACGGCGCCACTGAAGCGTAGTGTTGAGTGCTTTCAACAGCCTGCTTGCTCTTACAGATCACACACACACACGTTTGATTCACAGCTACAAAAGATAACAGTTCAAACGAGAATGCTCCAGTGTCAGCTGGATATTGCGCAAAAAAAAAAAAAAAAAAAAAAAAAAACACAATAGAAAAAGAAAGCCAGGGAACAAGGCTCCTCGGGCCACAATCCAAGGCCTTCTACTGAGCTGGAATGTAACGAGAGTGCTGTGATAAATTCATGTTAAAGGGCAAATTGGAACAGTGACATGAGAAGGAGGTTTCCCCTCTAACGATGTGCTCTGATTGGATGAGCTTTGAGGCTCCCCGGGTTCTGCAGGCACTCTTGAACACATCTAATCATCAATCATCATTGTGATCAATGGAGCTTGGCCAAGACCGCCCCAGTGACTAGCGAGCCTGTGCTTCAGTTCGGCCTAATGCATGGTGGGAGACAGAAAGTTTATCAGGTTCTAAGTGCTAACAAGACCATTGGTTATATTCACCCAGTTGAGAGTGGCATTGTGATTTAACAATGAATTTTTGGTCAATGTTTGAAGTTAACATCACCTGCGATAAGACCTTGAGCACTGTGAACTTTTCATCTGCAGAAAATGCTTAAAAAGATCTGCTGTGAAAGGGAGTGACAGCACAGATTTAAAAAGCAAAAAAGCTGAGCGCAAGATTACTTCAGTTTGGTTAATTCAACACTTCAGGTAAAATCTCCAAAGTAGTGCTTTTAAATTTTTAGGGTGATCAACAAGGATAAATGTGACACACCAATTTCTTTTTTTTGTGCAAAACTAGGCTGATTTGTAATTACACCTGGTTCAGTTATTGCTTTTTTCCTCCCATATAAGTCTCTTCACCACTACATTCATATTTCTATTTAGACGATTGACAAACATTAATAGAACACTCACTTAATGTTAATATAACACTACTTTCCAGCGCACGGATGATTAGCACTGGTGATTATCATTTGTTCTAAATGACAGATGATTATATCAAACTAGCGCAGATGACACAAAATGAACCCTCACACACCCGATGCAAAAACACTAATTTCCAGATACATTAGGCAGTAACTACGTTCAGTTCATTTGAGATGTTTCTCCAAAAATAGGTCTACTAACTGTGAGCGTATTTATGTGCGAGCGCGTGTGTGTGTATGTATGTGTGTGTGTTTGTGTGTGTGTCTCTGTG